>NC_091951.1:341516590-341556590 GCF_031021105.1 Erythrolamprus reginae | reverse complement strand
CGGAAACTTCAGATCGTGCAGAATGCAGCTGCGAGAGCAATCATGGGCTTCTCTAAATATGCCCATGTTACTCCAACACTCCGCAGTCTGCATTGGTTGCCGATCAGTTTCCGGTCACAATTCAAAGTGTTGGTTATGACCTATAAAGCCCTTCATGGCATTGGGCCAGAATATCTCTGGGACCATCTTCTGCCGCACGAATCCCCAGCGACCGGTTAGGTCCCACAGAGTTGGCCTTCTCCGGGTCCCGTCGACTAAACAATGTTGTCTGGCGGGACCCAGGGGAAGAGCCTTCTCTGTGGTGGCTCCGACCCTCTGGAACCAGCTCCCCCCAGAGATTAGGATTGCCCCCACCCTCCTTGCCTTTCGGAAACTCCTTAAAACCCACCTCTGCCATCAGGCATGGGGGGAATTGAAACATCTCCCCCTTGCCCATGTAGTTTTTGTGTATGATTCGATTGTCTGCTTGTTTTTTATATATTGGGGCTCTTTTGGATTCTTTTTTAACTTAAAACTGTAATTTAGATGGTGAAATATTAGATTTGTTACTATGTTTTGTTTACCATTGTTGTGAGCCGCCCCGAGTCTGCAGAGAGGGGTGGCATATAAATTCAATAAACCTAATCTAATCTAATAAAAGGAAATTTCCTAGTGGTGAGAGAAATTAATCGATAGAATAATTTGCCTTCAGAAGTTGTGGGCATTCCACCACTGGAGGCTTTCAAATGGAGATTAGACAATCATGTGTCTGAAGCAGAGGGTTGGAGTATTTATTTATTTATTTATTTGTTTGTTTGTTTGTTTGTTTGTTTGTTTGTTTATTTGTTTATTTGTTTATTTGTTTATTTGTTTATTTGTTTATTTGTTTATTTGTTTAGTCCAATACACAATACATATTGAAGAGGATAGACATGAAGTACAGTGATCTCTCGATTAGCGCGGGGGTTACATTCCAAGACCTCCCGCGCTAATCGATTTCCGCGTTATAGTGGTGCGGAAGTAAAAAACACCATCTACGCATGCGCGCCATTTTTTTCATGGCCGCACATGCGCAGATGGTGGAGTTTGCGTGTGGGCGGCGGGGAAGACCAAGGGAAGGTTCCTTCAGCCGCCCAACAGCTGATCTGCTCCGCAGCGCGGGAAGCAGCGAGGAGCCGAAGATGGGGTAAAGGCAAAGGGGGAAACCCCATCTTCGGCTCCTCGCTGCTGCCGCGCTGCGGAGCGGATCAGGTGTTGGGCGGCTGAAGGAACCTTCCCTTGGTCTTCCCGCCGCCCAGGCAAAGGGGAAACCCCAAGATCGCTTGCCGCTTGCCGCTTGCCGTATTGCAGCTTGGAGCCTTGCTTCGCCTCCTTCGCTGCAATACGGCAAGCGGCAAGCGATCTTGGGGTTTCCCCCTTTGCCTGGGCGGCGCTGGGGCCATGCCGAGCCGCTCATCTAGGGGGGCGTGGACCGGCAAGGTGCCCTCCGCTCTCTCTCTTTCTCTCCCTGTTACCGGTGTGGTATAAGAGAGAGAAAGAGAGAGAAAGGAGGGCGACTTGCCAGTCCACGCCCCCCTGGATGAGCGGCCCCCGCATGGCCCCAGCGCCGGACTCTGCCGTTGCCTCCGCCCTTGTTCGGCTCTGCAGCTGAGAGGCCACGTCCACCCCCCTCCTCGGTGTCCCCGGCACCCAGCGTCCCCACGCCGCCTCCACCTCCCGGTAATGCGCCCGACCTCTGCCTCTCTCTTTCTCTCTCATATACCACGCCGGCAACAGGGACAGAAAGAGAGAGAGAACTAGCGCGGACTTATTTTTTAATTAATATTTTTTGAAAAACCGCGTTGCAGCGTTTCGCGCTAATCGAGACCGTGCTAATCGAGGGATCACTGTATTATATATGAAGAAAACATATAAAAGTAGAGGAGAAGATATATGAAAGGAAGAAAAGATATATGATATATGAGATAAGGAGAGACAATTGAACAGGGGAGGAAAGGCAGGCTAGTGTACTTATGTACACCCCTTACTGACCTCTTAGGAACCTGGAGAGGTCAATCGTGGAGAGTCTAAGGGAGAAATGTTGGGGGTTAGGGGGTTGACACTACTGAGTCCGGTAATGAGCTCCATGCTTCGACAACTCGATTGCTAAAGTCATATTTTTTACAGTCAAGCTTGGAGCGGTTAATATTAAGTTTGTATTTGTTGCGTGCTCTTGTGTTGTTGTGGTTGAAGCTGAAGTAGTCATTGACAGGCAGGACGTTGCACCATATGATTTTGTGGGCAATACTTAGATCGTGTTTTAGGCGTCGTAGTTCTAAGCTTTCTAGACCTAGGATTGATAGTCTGCTTTCGTAGGGGCATTCTGTTTCGAGTGGAGGAGTGAAGGGCTCTTCTGGTGAAGTATCTTTGGACATTTTCTAGGGTGTTGATGTCCGAGATGTGGTATGGGTTCCAGACAGATGACAGTAGAAGTCTTCCAAGGTCCCTACCAATGTTCTACTTTTGATTCTTTCATTTAGAAATTAGCATGCATGGTCCAATATCTTCCCAGGACCTTTGTCTCTTAAGCCTCCTTCTACCAGACTCACTTATTTATTCTTGTGGGCTGGAGATGGGGTTTTAAATTATTTCATTATTTACTCTTATTGGGATTTATGATTTGCTTTTGTTTTTATTGATTGGAACCCACCAAAAGGACTTCTGGGGCGTGAACAGCCTATAAATATTTTAGATCAATAAAACAAATAGGTAGTAAAGGCAGGCAGTTTGCACCACTCACTCAGCCAAGAATTTGTGGGTGGAATTGTTTGCTGGGCATGACAGAGGAATTTTGCCAAAAGCAATATTCCTTGGCCTCAACTTTCTCTTGTATTATCCATTTGTTAATTTGCTATGTTTATTTTTAAAAAGAAGGAATGAATGAAGAGAGAGGCTTCAGCATTATTTTGGTCCTTGTAAACATTGGTGGCATGAAGAGAGAGCTTTCTAAAATTCTTAATTGTTATTGTTGTGTAGGAAGTTAGCACCCACCCATCTCCTAGGAAAATGAGATATTGTAAGAAATATTTTAAAAGGGCAGAATATTTCCCCTAAATATTTCCTACGTAGCTTCTGCTCTGGCAATCTCACACTACTGACTAGAGCCTACAAAACCTATGCCAGACCCATTCTCGAATACAGTTCATCTGTCTGGAACCCACACCACATCTCAGACATCAACACTCTCGAAAACGTCCAAAGATATTTCACCAGAAGAGCCCTTCACTCCTCCACTCGAAACAGAATACCCTACAAAAATAGACTATCTATCCTGGGTCTTGAAAGCTTAGAACTGCAGCGCCTAAAACATGATTTAAGTATTGCCCACAAGATCATATGCAGCAAAGTCCTTCCGGTCAACGACTACTTCAGCTTCAACCGCAACAACACAAGAGCACACAACAGATTCAAACTTAATATTAACTGCTCCAAACTTGACTGTAAAAAATATGACTTTAACAATCGAGTTGTCGAAGCGTGGAACTCATTACCGGACTCAGTAGTGTCAACTCCCAATCCCCAACATTTCTCCCTTAGACTCTCCACGATTGACCTCTCCAGGTTCCTAAGAGGCCAGTAAGGAGCGTATATAAGTGCACTGATGTGCCTATCGTCCCCTGTCCAATTGTCTTTCCTTATCTCATATATCATATATATTCTCTCCTTATCTCTTATATCATATATATTTTCTCCCTCCCATCTACTTCTCTTCTTTTTTACTTCCTATCTTTATATATATTACTTATGTCTATTCTCTTCCATATATATTGTATATTGGACAAAGAATTAATAATAATAATAATAATAATAATAATAATAATAATAATAAATAATAATAATAATAATAATAATAATAATAATAATAATAATAATAATAAAAGAGACAAAGAAACTCAGCTCCCCACCTTTGTCAATGGGCCATTAAGGCCTGGGACAGTCATTCTACATAACAAAGATCTACCTCCTTCAAACCTAGCCATAGTAGGAATTGCTCAAAGCCCTTTCATTACATCATCACCAGTGAAGAGGTCCCAGTCGTCGGTGCTACCAGAACACTCCGGTGACTAGCGCGCCTGAGTACATTGGTGCAAGATTCGGCCTTTGTGCATGCACCAGAAGCCAAATCTTGTGTGAGGATGCATGCGCAAGCGAGATATTACCTATATTTTTGCTTTGGTGCATATGCAAAGTGTTGGTTATGACCTATAAAGCCCTTCATGGCATCGGACCAGAATATCTCCAGGACCGCCTTCTGCCGCACAAATCCCAGCAACTGGTTAGGTCCCACAGAGTTGGCCTTCTCCGGGTCCCATCTACAAAACAATGTCGTCTGGCGGGACCCAGGGGAAGAGCCTTCTCTGTGGCTGCCCCAACCCTCTGGAATCAACTCCCCCCGGAGATTAGGATTGCACCCACCCTCCTTGCCTTTCACAAACTCCTTAAAACATCTCTCTGTCGTCAGGCATGGGGAAATTGATTCCCCTGGACCTTTCCGTTTTATGCATGGTTTGTATGAGATGTATGATTGCTTTTATATTAAGGGTTTTAAATTCTTTTAATTATTGGATTTGTATTGTTTTTATTGTTGTGAGCCGCCCCGAGTCTTTGGAGAGGGGTGGCATACAAATCTAATTAATAATAATAATAATAATAATAATAATAATAATAATAACAACAACAACAACAACAACAACAACAACAACAACAACAATAAATCTCATGGCAATACGCGTGCCCGGATGCTGGTCAGCTGAAGCTGTGCACGCAGTTCAATTTTTGCTACTGGGACTCCGTTATCCCCATGCTGGCTGCAACCTGCTACTGATCATCACCCAGCAAGAGTCATCCAAGCCTGGGACTCAAAAGACAACCTATAAAGTTATCCCTGAATGGCCCTATGGGAGTCTGACAACCAATTAGAACACAAGCTTATTATATAATGGAACTGGAAAAGGTGTAAAAAAGGGCAACAAGAATGATCAAGGAAATGGAGCCCCTCCCTTATGAAACCAGGTTGCAACGCCTTGGTCTCTTCAGCCTTGAAAGACGGCGTTTAAGGGGTGACTTGATCGAAGTGTATAAAATCTTGCATGGGATAGAAAAGGTGCATAGAGAAAAAATATTTTCTCTATCACACAATACTAGGACGAGGGGGCAATCCCTAAAGCTCATAGGTAAGAAAGTGAGGACAAATAAAGGGAAATATTTCTTCACCCAGAGGGTTGTTTGTTTATGGAATTGACTTCCAGAAGAGGTTGTGACAGTTGTCAACCTGGATAGCTTCAAGGCAGGATTTGACAGATTCATGGATGCCAAGTGTATCATAGGTGGTTATTGAAACAGATGTCCATGTGCCGCTTCTATGTTATTTGAGGCAGGCAGGATTCCCTTGGGTACCATTTGTTGGGGGTCAAGGGAAAGGGAGGGTTCTGCCTTCTCTTTCTGTTCAAGATCCCCATGGACAATTGGTGGGCCACTGTGTGACACAGAAAGCTGGACTCAAACGGCTCTTCTTATGTTCTTATGTTCTTATGTTCCTAAGCTCAAATTCAAAGCCAACAGAGGGCATAAAACCTAGGCACTTTCACCATCTCTGCCCTTTTTGCCCACGATCTCAAGCCATATGATCCTATCCACCATTAAACCATCTTCCCAAGCATTCTCCATGTTTCCAGTATCTTTCTCCCCACTTGGAACTGAACCTAGATGGACATTTCTTCCAACCAGTTGATTGTTGATTTTTAATTATTAACAAAAAAGTGAATGAAATACAGGAAAGAAGAGAAAAATGCGTAGAGATAATCCTCAATTTACAATCGCAATTGATCCTGGGATTTTGGTGGTAAGTGATGTGGTTACAAATAAAGTCATCATGTGATTTGATGTAATTTTACGACCATTTTCCTCCAGCCATTAAGTGAATCACCATGGTCATTAAATGAATCCATTGATGTTGTCCCGCTTGTCCAAATTCCATGTACAGTGGAACCTCTACTTACAAATTTAATTCATTCCGTGACCAGGTTCTTAAGTATAAAAGTTTATAAGAAGCAATTTGTCCCATAGGAATCAACATAAAAGCAAATAACACATGCGACAGGAGGGTGGAGGCCCTGTTTCCTCCCAGGAGATTCCTAGAGAGGCCCCATAGAGGCTTCTCCCTACCTTTTCCGGCCCTGTTTCCTCCAAGGAGATTCCTAAAGAGGCCTTTTCCAGCCCGGTTTCCTCCCAGGAGATTCCTAGAGAGGCCAACAGAGGCTTCTCCCCACCTTTTATGGACCTGTTTCTTCCAGGAGCTTCTAGAGAGGCCCAACAGAGGCTTCTTCATGCCTTTTCCAGCCCTGTTTCCTCCCAGGAGATTCTAGAGAGGCCCCACAGAGGCTTCTCCCCACCTTTTCCAGCCCTGTTTCCTCCCAGGAGATTCTAGAGAGGCCCCACAGAGGCTTCTCCCTGCCGTTACAGTTTCAGAGGCTCAGGTTTGTAAGTGGAAAATGGTTCTTGAGAAGAGGCAAAAAAATCTTGAACACCTGGTTCTTATCTAGAAAAGTTTGTAAGTAGAGGCATTCTTAGGTAGAGGTACCACTTTACTAGGTATGCAGTAGAAGAGAATTAACCTTTTCTCCGTAATGTTAACTATTGTCCCATGATCATCTACGATTTTCTCCCAAGATTTAGTAAGTATAGGAGATTGTAAAAATGTGTTTTTAAAAAAGTATTATCTTTATTACATTTCTAAGAAAGTGCTGTTTTTTACAGTCCTTTTTTATACAAACATAATGGAGTCCAATAAATTGTAGATATAATAAACATAAAAAAGAATAATATCCAGAATTTATTGGACTCCAGTACGTTTGTCGAAAGCCATAAATCGAGATCCATTGACACACTTGCTATAAACATTAAGAAAAATCTTCCACTGCCTAGACAGTATTGGAACCTCTAATTCTTTATTCCGCTTATTTTTTAGCATCTGCATATCAAATTTATTGATAACAAATATCTAAAAAAATGACTGGGTTTCTTTTAATTTTAGTTGTAAAGAGGTTTAGCAAGTTGTTCTAGTAGGGCAGGAGTCTCAGGAGTTGTAAATACAGCTGGCCCAAACAATATTGTTAACAAATGCGCTAGATGTAAATATTGCCATTGGGTTACATCTGGCAGATAATATTTGTCTCTTAAGACAGTTTGTTAAAAAATTCATCTTCTTAGGACCACCAGCAGGTCCTAAGTCAATATCTCTGTTTGCATCCAGTTTTTTTTCTTTTTCTTTTTTTTGTGTCAATCACATTTATTCAATACAAATACATAAAACAAGGTTTGAATACCGATTTCCTGATTTATTGCACATCAAGGATAAAATATCCCTGACTATTGTCAATCCACAAAGTAGCCCATCTATAGACTGAAACATTCACAACAGGGAAACAGAGCAAGGGTGCTACTTGTGATGACCAATATGCTTGCTATCTATCTATCTATCTGTCTGTCTGTCTGTCTGTCCGTCCGTCCGTCCGTCCGTCCGGTCCGTCCGTCCGTCCATCCATCCATCCATCCATCCATCCATCCAACTATCTATCTATCTATCTATCTATCTATCTATCTATCTATCTATCTATCTATCTATCTATCTATCTATCTATCTATCTATCTATTTATTTATTTATTGAATTTGTATGCCGCCCCTCTCCGTAGACTCGGGGCGGCTAACAACAATGATAAAAGAACATGATACAATCCAATTAATAAAACAACTAAAAACCCTTATTATAAAACCAAACATACACACAAACATACCATGCATAACTTGTAATGGCCTAGGGGGAAGGACTATCTTAACTCCCCCATGCCTGGCGGCATAAGTGAGTCTTGAGTAGTTTACGAAAGACAGGGAGGACAGTTCTAATCTCCAGGGGGAGTTGGTTCCAGAGGGCCGGGGCTGCCACAGAGAAGGCTCTTCCCCTGGGTCCCGCCAAACGACATTGTTTAGTTGACGGGACCCGGAGAAGGCCAACTCTGTGGGACCTTATCGGTCGCTGGATTCGTGCGGTAGCAGGCAGTTCCAGAGGTAATCTGGTCCAATGCCATGTAGTAATACAGTTCCAGGTTCATGCCATCATGAATTTCGTAATTTGCCAGCATCACATAGTCCTTGAAAATTGTATGCCACTCTTCAAAGTTCTGGCATGTTTCCCTTTTGCATTGGATAGACTGGGATGAAGTTAAGATGGCCTGATCTTTCATCTTCATATTGAGTACACCGGAACAGCCCCCTGCTCTATTAGATTGCATTAGATATTAGACTGCATTGGCTGCAGATTAGTTTCCAGATACAATTGAAAGTGTTGGTTATGACCTACAAAGCCCTACATGGCATTGGGCCAGATTACCTGCGAGACCGCCTTCTGCCGCACAAATCCCAGAGTCCAGGTCTCACAGAGTTGGCCTCCTCTGGGTCCCATCAGCCAGACAATGTCATTTGGCGAGACCTAGGAGAAAAGCCTTCTCTGTGGGGGGGCCGCCCCTCTGGAATCAGCTCCCCCCGGAGATTCGCACTGCGCCCACCCTTCTTGCCTTCCAAAAAAGTTTAAAGACTCATCTTTGTCACCAGGCCTGGGGTCATTAGATCTTTCCCCCTGACCAACGAGTGTTTTTAGTGTGTTTCATGGAGTGAGTGATAATGAATGTTTTAATTATATCGGGATTTTTAGGGTTTTTTAATTGTATTAATTGGATTTAGGTATATTATTACGTTTTCTTATATATGTTGTGAGCCGCCCCGAGTTCTCAGAGAGGGGCGGCATACAAATCCAATTAATAAATAGTAAATAAATAAATAAATTAGCTGGAATGATATATCCTTGTTTACTGGCAGAAGTGAGTAGATCTGTGTCTCTATCAATCTTCTTAGGACCATGGAAAGAGTCTTCAGACAGCCCTGGCTCCTTCAGCTAAGAAAATGAGCAACATCCACTAGAATGGGACACAATTGGATTATCTTTACCTTTCGTTGTCAGTTACACAGACTCATTAGAGAATTGGGCAGCCTAAAAATTAAATTGTCTGTGATATAACTTGTAAATTGCCTAGAATAACCCCATAGGGAGAGATGGTCATCATAAAAATTAATAATAACAAAAACCGCAACAGTTATTGTTATTGTTGTTGTTATTGTTATTTGCATTTTTATCCTGCCCCTCTCCGAGAACTCGGGGCGGCTTACAACGCATGAAAAAAAACCCCAATTTTCAGTCCACCAATATACTTCCCATTCAGCATACATTCATTCATAGGCAGAGGTTGTAAATATTAGTGTCCCCAAAGCCTGTCAGCACAAGTGCATCTTCAAATTCTTGCGAAAGTCAATGAGGGTGGGGGCGGTTATGAATCTTTGGGGGGAGCTTATTCCAGAGGGCTGGGGCCCCCCACAGAGAAAGGCTCTTCCCCTAGGTCCTGCCAAGTGACATTGTCCAGTCAACGGGACCTGGAGAAGGCCGACCTCTGATGGACCTGACTTGCTGCTGGGGCTCATATTATTATTAATTTATTATTTTATTAGATTTGTATGCCGGCCCCTCTCACAACAGTAATAAAAAACAATATAGCAGTGGAACAAATCTAATATTAAAAAAACATATAAAACCCTATCATTATTTAAAAAACCAAACAACACATTCATACCAAACATAAAAGTATAAAAAAAGCCTGGGGGAAAAGGTGTCCTCAACTCCCCCATGGCCTGGCGGTATAAATGAGTTCCTTGAGCAGTTTACGAAAGACAAGGAGGGTGGGGGGCAGTTCTAATCTCCGGGGGGGAGTTGGTTTCCAGAGGGCCGGAGCCGCCACAGAGAAGGCCTCTTCCCCTGGGGCCCGCCAAACGACATTGTTTTAGTCAACGGGACCCGGAGACCTTATCGGTCGCTGGGATTCGTGCGGTAGCAGGCGGTTCTGTAAGCAGTGATGGGGCTACCAAAATTTTTTACTACCCACACTGTGGGCGTGGCTTATGCATTTTTGTTTTCAACATCTTTCAGTGCAAATTGGGTGCTCTGGGGTGGAGCTCCAAATTTTGCTACCGGAAACTGCATTCCTGACCATTCCCGTAGGAGCCCACCACTGCCCGTAAATAATCTGTTTATATAAAATAAACAAATAAGGACTATATCGTAATTTTCCCCATTTTTTCTAGGTCCTTAATTTTGTTGTTGAGGAATCTGAATTTCATGTAAGAAAGGAATCACTTGCCATTACCATTGGTTGCCGATAAGTTTCCGGTCACAATTCAAAGTGTTGGTTTATGACCTATAAAAGGCCCTTCAAGGCACCGGACCAGGATATCTGCAAGGACCGGCCTTCTGCTGGCACGAATCCCAGTGGCCGGTTAGGTCCCACAGAGTTGGCCTTCTCGGGGTCCCCGTCGACTAAACAATGTCATCTGGCGGGACCCAGGGGAAGAGCCTTCTCTGTGGTGGCTCCAACCCTCTGGAATTAACTCCCCCCCAGAGATTAGGGACTGCCCCCCACCCTCCTTGCCTTTCGTAAAACTCCTTAAAAACCCACCTCTGTCATCAGGCTTGGGGGAACTGAGACATCCCCCCCCCTTGCCTATGTAGTTTTTGTGCATGATATGACCTGTGTGTATGTATTTTATCTATTGGTTTTTTTTTTTTCCTTTTTAGATTTTTTTAATGTAAAAACTGTTATTTAAGATTTTAAGTAGATTTGTTACCATGTATTGTTTTTATCACTGTTGTGAGCTGCCCCAAGTCTGCGGAGAGAGGCGGCATACAAATCTAATAATTAATAATAATAATAATAATAATAATAATAATAATAATAATAGCAGCAGCAGCAGCAACAACAATAATAATAATAATAATAATAATAATAATAATTATTATTATTATTATTATTATTATTAGGAGACAGCAGAATTGAGGAGAAAGCAGCTAGAGAAATTAGTGAAATACGAAGATCTAAAAATCGAGCTGCAACGACTCTGGCATGAGCCAGTGAAAGTGGTCCCAGTGGTACTTGGCATGCTGGGCGCAGTGCCAAAGGATCTGAGCGGACATTTGAAAACCATCGGAATTGACAAAATCTCCATCTGTCAATTGCAAAAGGCCGCTTTACTGGGATCGTCAAACATAATTCGCCGCTACATCACGCAGCCCTAGGTGCTTGGGAAGCGCCCGACTGGTGATGAAATATGAAATCCAGCATAGTGATCTCGTTTGCTGTGTTGTACTGATATACTACTCCTACTACTACTCCTACTAATAATAATAATAATAATAATAATAATAATAATAATAATACCATCCATGGCTCTGAAATCTGATGAAATGAGAGGAATTGCTTGGAGTATTTACCCTCTCTGTCCACTTGACTTATTTTTCAGAACGCCCTTTGCAATTTGGTTGGGGTGATAACATTTAAATATTTTGTTACTCAGCACCGAGAGGAGGGGATAAAATAAAACCTCTTTCAGCCTCTTTTTCAAAGGAATTCCATGAATCACTGAAATGTGACATTTCTAAAGGTTTAAGGTACTGATTGCAAGGGAGGCGTAGAGCCCCCGAGCCTTTTCCCCCTTTTGTTTTGTGCCAGTTGTTTATTTATTTTTTATTTTTTTATGTAAGGCTGCATGAAGTGGGTGCAGAAAAAAAAGGATTATTGATCGTCCAGATCCTCAGGAGAGCGAGGAAAGAAGAAAAAGCAAACTAGCATTGATTTGGAAATGGTAGTAATGGAATCGGGGAAAGGCCGGTGTGTGAGTGTGGGTGGAGGGAAGGCCAGTGTTTGCTGGGGACAGATAAAAATGAGCGATCTTTCAGGCGTGCTCTATCTGCTTAAATCAAACCGTAATAAATGAGGCTGGGTTTTCAGACACACGAAATCAATAGGGCAAAGTGCATTTGAGGAACCTCATATCATCAGAACTAACCAGGTCGGACTTCATCAGGCAGCTAACAGCCTCATTGTTCTTGGAAATATTGCAGAAATCATACCTCGCTAGTCCCGGTGTCTGTTAGGAGATTCCAGATTAGGGGGTTAGACAGAAGCCTCTTGCAAGATTCACCAATTTAAAAAGAAAAAAGAAAAAAGAAATCCTTTCTTTTCTACGAAGTCAGGATGCTGTGTATAGAACAATCAGTATTGGGCTGTCCCCAGTAGAAACATAAAAACATAGACGATTGAAAAAGAAATCAGAAAAAGACCACATGGTCCATCTAGTCTGCCCTGATACTATTTCCTGTATTTTATCTTAGGATGGATATATGTTTATCCCAGGCATGATTAAATTCAGTTCCTGTGGATTTACCAACCGTGTCTGCTGGAAGTTTGTTCCAAGCATCTACTCCTCTTACAGTAAAATAATATTTTCTCACGTTGCTTCTGATCTTTCCCCCAGCTAAGCTCATATTGTGCCCCCTTGTTCTTGTGTTCACTTTCCTATTAAAAACACTTCCCTCCTGAACCTTATTTTAACCCTTTAACATATTTAAATGTTTTGATTGTGTTCCCCCTTTTCCTTCTGTCCTCCAGACTATACAGATTGAGTTCATTAAGTCTTTCCTGATATGTTTTATGCTTAAGACCTTCCACCATTCTTGTAGCCCGTCTTTGGACACGTTCAATTTGATCAATGTCTTTTGTAGGTGAGGTCTCCAGAACTGAATACAGTATTCCAAATGTGGTCTCACCAGCGCTCTATACACCGGGATCACAATCTCCCTCTTCCTGCTTGTTATACCTCTAGCTATGCAGCCTAGAATTCGACTTGCTTTCCCTACCGCCTGACTGTTCCCCCATTTTGAGACTGTCAGAAATCACTACCCCTAAATCCTTCTCTTCTGAAGTTTTTGCTAACACAGAACTGCCAATACAATACTCCGATTGAGGATTCCTTTTCCCCAAGTGCATTTTTTTACATTTGGAAACATTAAACTGCAGTTTCCACTGCTTTGACCACTTATCTAGTAAAGCTAAATCGTTTGCCATATTACAGACACCTCCAGGAATATCACCCCTATTGCACACTTTAGAGTCATTGGCAAATAGGCAAACCTTCCCTACTAAACCTTCCCCTATGTCACATGCATGGGAGCAAAATCTTGTGTGGGGCTGCATGCACCTACTGCCGCACGAGCACACGCCAGCCTCCGGGATCGATCTGGTAGGAAAAGGTAAGTGTGATAACTTGCACTGATAACAATGTATTACTTGCATTAATTTGATCTATTGGATATTGTACCAGGCTAGCAACTAGGCCACTGTTTGTTTTAGTCCTGTCTTAACCAGGTGATTTGGGGTGAATCCCCGGAATCTGATGAGTTCCAGTCCTGTCTTAGGATGAAAGCCATCAGGGTAATTTTGGGCTAATCACCCAAAATTGATCAATTCTAATTGCAGTCCCACCGTTGGCGAGCTGCAACTGGTTTAGCAACCAGTTCGGTGATTGTGCGCCTCTAACACGCTTGTATACAATGTTCAAAATATAGCATTTTGAATCTTAACTGCTTACATTCTGGTAAGTAGAACAGCATAGGCATGGAAATAAGCTGTGATGTGTGAATCAGCTGAGCCAGAAAGACGGAGTGGCTGTGGGTTTTGCCTCCCAAGGACAACTCCATCTGTCCGTCCATCATCCTGGGGAGGAAATTATTGACCCCCTCGGAGAGGGTCCGCAACTTGGGCGTCCTCCTCGATCCACAGCTCACATTAGAGAACCATCTTTCAGCTGTGGCAAGGAGGGCGTTTGTCCAGGTTCGCCTGGTGCACCAGTTGCAGCCCTATTTGGACCGGGAGTCACTGCTCACAGTCACTCATGCCCTCATCACCTCGAGGCTCGACTACTGTAACGCTCTCTACATGGGGCTACCTTTGAAAAGTGTTCAGAAACTTCAGATCGTGCAGAATGCAGCTGCGAGAGCAATCATGGGCTTTCCAAGGTATGCCCATGTTACACCAACACTCCGCAGTCTGCATTGGTTGCCGATCAATTTCCGGTCACAATTCAAAGTGTTGGTTATGACCTATAAAGCCCTTCATGGCACCGGACCAGAATATCTCCGAGACCGCCTTCCCTGCACGAATCCCAGCGACCGATTAGGTCCCACAGAGTTGGCCTTCTCCGGGTTCCGTCAACTAAACAATGTCGGTTGGCGGTCCCCAGGGGAAGAGCCTTCTCTGTGGCGGCCCCGACTCTCTGGAACCAGCTCCCCCCAGAGATTAGAACTGCCCCTACCCTCCTTGCCTTTTGTAAACTCCTCAAAACCCACCTTTGTCGTCAGGCATGGGGAAATTGAGATATCTCCCCCGGGTCTATACAATTTATGTATTGTATGTTTGTATGTATGTCTGCTTAATAATGGGTTTTTAAAAATATTTTAAATTGTAAATTATTAGATTTGTTATGAACTGTTTTATTGTGTTGTGAGCCGCCCTGGGTCTACGGAGAGGGGCGGCATACAAATCTAATAAATAATAATAATAATAATAATAATAATAATAATAATAATAATAATAATAATAATAATAAAATAAATATATATATAGGACAGGATAGTGCAGGGACAGGTGGACGGGACCAGCTGATAATCAGAAATACCAGTTTGCCCGAACTGGTCCAAACTGACAGCAGCCCACCAGTGGTCTTGCCTTAGGGACTTAGGCATAAAAGCTGGTTGGATAACCTTGGGCCCAGGAGACTGTGTGTTCTAGTCCCATCTCAACTATGAAAGCGATCTGGATGACCAATCACCACATCCCGAGTCTCAATATATTTCTTCTTCTTTTCCCTTAATGGTCAAAGCCAGACATATTGCATAATATTGGTTTCATATTTCTTATTAATGAACAGAACAGAACAGAGTAGAATAGAATAGAATTATTTATTGGATAAGGAATTTGTCTTTGGTGCATATTCTCTCAGTGTGCATAAAAGAAAAGATACATTGGTCAAGAATTATGAGATACAACACTTAATGATTGTCATAGGGGTCAAACAAGCAATGAGGAAACAATCAATATTGATAAAAATCTTAAGGATACAAGCAACAAGTTACAGTCATACAGTCATAAGTGGGAGGAAATGGGTGATGGGAATGATGAGAAAAAAACTAGTAATAATAGTAGTACAGACTTAGTAAATAGTTTGATAGTGTTGAAGGAATTATTTGTTTAGCAGAGTGATGGTGTTCAGGAAAGAACTGTTCTTGTGTTGAGTTGTCTTGGTGTGCAGTGCTCTGTAGCGATATTCTGAGGTTAGGAGTTGAAACAGTTTGTGTCCAGGATGGGAGGGGTCAGTAAATATTTTCACAGCTCTCTTTTTGACTTGTGCTGTAAACAGGTCCTCAATGGAAGGCAGGTTGGCAGCAATTATACTTTCCCCCTTTTCGTGTATGCCCATGTATCCCATGGCATAAAAAACAATTCAATGGCCACTGGCTCCTTATTTTTACTTTTGTTAAAGTCAGCCCCATCCCCTTCCCAGGAGATTAGCATTTAAAGAGTGATTAAAAGGAAATAGGGATGGAAACATTCTTGTTCCCCAATTCTATAACGGCCAATTAACCTGTACATAGAAATGTTTTGAATGCAGACTATCTCAAATTAAATCTCTAGGTTTCTTGATAAAATCCTCAGAGAGAAGGAAGAATGATAATTGTGTAGCTGAAAATTCAGTGGAAGATTTAGGATGGTTTCCCACTTGCATAACTAAATTTTAGTTGGCAACAATCATGCTTCAAATAAAAGCAGTTTGGTTATACAGTGGTACCTCGTGATACGAACCCCTCATAATACGAACTTTCTGAGATACGAAACTGGGGTTCGGAAATTTTTTGCCTCTTCTTCCGAACTTTTTCCGTCTTACGAACCCCCCACCCGAACACTGGGTTCAGGAGGACGCTGAGAAGCCCCGCCGCCCAGCTGTCAGCTTTGCAAAAGAGCCGCGGAGCTGTTGGCCAGTTGGGAGGCTCAAACAGAGGTGGGGAATCCCAATAGGGAATTCCATGGGCGGAGCTTTGATGTCACAAAGATGTCCTTCCTGGCCAGCTGAAACATGGACTCCAGGAAGGACGTCTTCGTGACGTCAAAGCTCCACCCATGGAATTCCCTATTGGGATTCCCCACCTCCGTTTGAGCCTCCCGACCAACTGACAGCTCCGCGGCTCTTTTGCAAAGCTGACAGCTGGGTGGCAGGGCTTCTCGGCGGCCTCCCGAATGCTGAACTCGGAAGTTTGGCAAAAGTTTGGGTTTGGCGTTCAGGTTCGGGAGGACACCAAGAAGCCCCCCAGCTGCTTCAAAAGGTGACAGCCGGATGGTGGCGCCCAGCGGAGCACCATTTTTGCGGGGGGAGGGGTTCTTGCACGCATTAATTGACTTTACATTGTTTCCTATGGGAAACATTTTTTCGTCTTACGAACCTTTCGCCTTACGAACCTCCTCTGGGAACCAATTAAGTTCGTAAGATGAGGTATTACTGTATATGGAAACCTTTGAGTCTCTTTCTATATGAAAAAGGGTATATTTTCATAATCACGCTTGCAAATGTCATCTAATTCTATTCAAAACAAGTTAACTCTTGTGACTTCCTTAGTTATGAAGCACACTTAAAGGAATCTAAGCCATAAACCTTTGCATAATGTTTATCCATGATAATAATAAGACTCTCTGGAACATTGTCCACAGTTCTCAAAAATTTACCTCTTTTAATTTAATTCTTTTTTAAACGTGTTACTTGCACTTTTTCGTATTAATGAATCAGTTTAGCGGCATACTTTGATCAGATCCCAATTAGAATAGAATAGAATAGAATGTTTTATTGCCCAAGTGTGATTTCTTAAATTACTCAAGACCCATCTATACCGCCAGGCATGGGGGAGTTGAGACACCTTTCCCCTAGGCTTTTTTTATATATTTATGTTCGGGTATGTACGTGTTGTTTGCTTTTTAAACATGATAGGGTTTTTATGTGCTTTTTAATATTAGATTTGTTTTCGCTAGAATATTGTTTTTATTATTGTTGTGAGCTGCCCTGAGTCTTCAGAGAGGGGCGGCATACAAATCTAATAGATAGATAGATAGATAGATAGATAGATAGATAGATAGATAGATAGATAGATAGATAGAGAGATAGAGAGATAGAGAGATAGAGAGATAGAGAGATATTATTTGACTGAAAGAGTAGTAGATCCTTGGAACTTCCAGCAGACGTGGTAGATAAATCCACAGTAACTGATTTAAACATGCCTGGGATAAACATATATCCATGCTAAGATAAAATACAGAAAATAGTATAAGGGCAGACTAGATGGACGATGTGGTCTTTTTCTGCTGCCAGTCTTCTATGTTTCCATGTTTCTAATAGGACACACAAGGAATTTGTCTTTGGTGCATACTCTCTCAGTGTACATAAAATATGATTTGTCAAGAAACGTGAGTTGCAACCCTTAATGACTGTCATAGGGGTGAAATAATCAACCAGGAAACAATTAATATTAATAAAAACCTTAAGGATACAAGCAATGTTACAGTCAAACAGTCATAAGTGGAGGAAATGGGTGGTAGGAATGATTTAATCCACCTTGGTAAAACACCAATGTAGATACAGTACTAGCAGGATCCTATGAGGGCTGCACATCCCTAAATTGTTATGGTTCAATAACAAACACAATGTTTTGAATGCTTGACTGTCATTTCTTAATATTTGTGTGATTTTGCTTCAGGAAAATGTTGCCTTCTACAACATTGCTGGGAAATTAAAACTGTCCATTAAGTCCAATTCTCAAAAAATGCTGCAATGGTCACTTAAGTATTTGTTTGTTTGTTTGTTTGTTTGTTTGTTCGTTCGTTCATTTATTTATTTAGATTTGTATGCCGCCCCTCTCCGCAGACTCGGGGCGGCTCACAAGAGAATAAAAACAATTTATAACAAATCCAAATATAATTTAAGATATTTAAAAAACCCTGGTTTGATTTAAAAAAAACCCATTTACTAAACAAACATACATACAAACATACCATGCATAAATTGTATATGCCCGGGGGAGAGTTGCTTCAGTTGCTTCCATTTCAATTCGTCTGGACCAGCGATGGCTACCTTGCCACCTGTTCACTTCCTCCTGCGCTGTATGGCCGTGCCTTGTGTGCACGCACAAACTTTGCACATGTGCGCATGAGCAGTGCCCCCCAAAAGCCAAAAACAAGATGGAGATGCATGCACAGTGCCATAAACTCAGCTTCTGCACTTGTGCAGAAGAAAAAAATAAAATAATAAAATAAAATAAATTCCCCACCCCCAAAAAATCCTTAAAATTCCCCCCAAAATGGCGTCGTCCATTGACCAGCACCAACAGAAGCAGTTCCGTGACATCACCAGCGGTTTGAGAACCAGGAGGAACCCACTTCTGGTCTGGACACCTAATTCAAGAAAATGCATCAATAAATATGAAAACTTTTGTCTCTCCCCCGCCCCTTTTTCTAATAAACAAAGGAGCAAACAAAATAGGCGAAAGAAATCTCTGGGTCAGCGCTAAAGTGGTATTGGGATGAAATATATATTCCTTCATACTTGATAAGGCTGCTGTGTTTATTTTTGTTCAGGCTGCACTGGAAGATTGATGATATCATTAACTCTTCATTTCCTTACTTTATGTGTTTACCAACCCCTCCCACTTTTATACGGTGTAGAAAGCAAGTGAATTGTTGTCACTTAGCAACCCTATCAATATTACGCTCTTACGGATAACTGCACGGACACAGCAGCATGAAGCTTTTGGGGAAGGAATAGCAATGTTTGGAAAACAACTCTTTGACCATTACCTTAAAAACTACTTCAGTACATTAGTTTTAGCCCCTGTTGTTACCCGAATAGCTTCAACTGCCTCCCCTTTGGAAGCTTGATAGAGAAAGAAGGTTAAAGTTGCCTCAAATGTGGGCTACAACATATTCAAATTATACCAATTTTCTTGCATTGTTTTTATACTCTGAAGCAAAAAATGGCAGTAGATTGGTATAGATGGATACTATTGTAAAAGGTTAGCACCCACCTGTCCAGGGGTAGGTTCCTCCCTGTTTGGACCAGATCACCGAAACAATTAGTGACCCACTGGTGATGTAATTTTGATGTCATGGATCTGTTTCTGTCTGTGCCCATCCGTGCTCAACGCCATCTTTTTTTCTATGTAGAAGAGATGAAGAATATAGTGTAGAGTACAGTGGTACTTCTACCTAAGAATGCCTCTATTTAAGAACTTTTCTAGATAAGAACTGGGTGTTCAAGATTTTTTTGCCTCTTCTTAAGAACCATTTTCTACTTAAGAACCTGAGCCTGGAACAATTTCCCAGGAAATTTGAGAGTGGCATGAAGGCCTGGCCAGTTTCCTGCCATTCCCCCTTTAATCCCGGCCATCTCGGGCTTTTCTGGGCTGCCAGAGGAGCCTTTTGGTGGTGGTAAAGGAGGCTTTGGCAGCCCAGAGCAAAAAAAGCATTTTCCTTTCTCTGGGCGCTTGGAGCGGGAATAAACCTCTGCCAATGCCCAGAGAAAAGAAATGCCCCATTCACTCTGGGCAGCGACTGTACTCCACCTCTTCTTCCTCCTCCTCCCACCCAAATTCCTAGTTTTTATTTCTTTCCTAATGGGTTTGCATGCATTATTTGCTTTTACATTGATTCCTATGGGAAAAATTGCTTCTACTTTCTTTCTCTCTCCCTCTCTCTCTCTCCGCTCTATGGTGATGGTGGAAGGAAACGGCAAAGCGTCTTTGGGTCATCCTGGGTGGGTTGTACTTCCTGTGTCTCCTAGCTCAGGGTCGGCCTCGCGCTCATGATGACCTTCCTGGAGAATTTTTCTTGGGAACAGAGTGAGGTGATGCGGCTGGGGCAACCTGTTACATGCTTGCAGGACATGGCCTGGGCACCGGCGGCCAGTACATCGCCAAGAGGTGGAGGGAGTGAGAGAGAGAAAAAAATAAAGAGAATTTTTTTGTCCCTCCCCCAGTCAATGGTGTCCTGCTTTAGCAATTCTAAAATCTGGTCACTTTACCCACACCCCAAATGCTAATGTCAGGTTGTCAGCTCATGAAGCTTGGACAGGTGAGATGCAGCCATGACATAGAAGCATAGAAACATAGAAGACTGACGGCAGAAAAAGACCTCATGGTCCATCTAGTCTGCCCTTATACTATTTCCTGTATTTTATCTTGCAATGGATATATGTTTATCCCAGGCATGTTTAAATTCAGTTACTGTGGATTTACCAACCACGTCTGCTGGAAATTTGTTCCAAGGATCTACTACTCTTTCAGTGAAATTATATTTTCTCATGTTGCTTTTGATCTTTCCCCCAACTAACTTCAGATTGTGTCCCCTTGTTCTTGTATTCACTTTCCTACTAAAAACACTTCCCTCCTGAACCTTATTTAACCCTTTATCATATTCACCAGCACTCTATATAAGGGGATCACAATCTCCCTCTTCCTGCTTGTTATACCTCTAGCTATGTAGCCAAGCATCCTACTTGTTTTTCCTACCGCCCGACCACACTGCTCACCCATTTTGAGACTGTCAGAAATCACTACCCCTAAATCCTTCTCTTCTGAAGTTTTTGCTAACACAGAACTGCCAATGTAATACTCAGATTAAGGATTCCTTTTCCCCAAGTGCATTATTTTACATTTGGAAACATTAAACTGCAGTTTCCATTGCTTTGACCATTTATCTAGTAAAGCTAAATCATTTACCATATTACAGACCCCTCCAGGAATATCAACCCTATTGCACACTTTAGAGTCATCGGCAAATAGGCAAACCTTCCCTACCAAACCTTCCCCTATGTCACTCACAAACATATTAAAAAGAATAGGACCCAGAACAGACCCTTGTGGCACACCGCTTGTAACCTGTCTCTGCTCAGAATACTCGCCTCTAACAATAACTCTCTGATGTCTATGCTTCAGCCAGCTTGAAATCCACTGAACTATCCAGGGATTAAGTCCAATCTTCAGCAATAGCAATAGCATTTATATCATTTAGACTTACATACCACTTCATGGTGTTTTTACAGCACTTTACAGAATCAGCCTATTGCCCCGCAAAATCTGGGTCCTCATTTGACCCACCTCGGAAGGATGGAAGGCTGAGTCAACCTTGAGACGGTGGTGAGATTTGAACTGCTGAACTACAGCTAGCAGTTAGCTCAAGCAGCCTGCAGTGCTGCACTCTAACCACTGCGCCACCCCGGCTCGACGTATGGTTTGCTTAGCAAACCCAGTTTAAAACACTGTTTACAAAATACATGGACATTTTCCCTGACCGGCAAGTCATTTCCAGGAATCGGGGCAGGCTCTCCAGCCCTATTTGGAGATGTTGAGATGAATGGTGAAACACTTCCTGCATGAAAAGTAGTTCCTTGTCTATGATCTACCCACGATGGCTGCAGATGTTGCTGGGGATATTTGGCATGCAAAGCATGTGGTCTTCTCAATTATACTTCCTTCCTTCCTAGTTCTTTAAGCTGGACAGTTGTAATTTGGTTACAGCCTTAAGCTTAGCCCAAGGCATTTTATTTCGCCTGGCCTGCATCTACGTAAATCTCCACATTGCCTTCCTGGATCTTCTAGTCTTGACTGTTGTGTTCTGACACCTTAATTTCCTTAACATATTCCCAATCATTTCGGCCATATTATGGAGCTTCCATCTTCCGACCCTGTCCGTTTCTATCCCTCTAATTGCTCTTCCTGTGTCTTTCCTGGAGACATTTGTTATTCCTCTCTCAAATTTGAGACAAGCACAAGATGGGACTTTATCTGTCTGCCTCTCTCTCTTCGAAAGATCCAAGAAGAAAATCCAAAAAGGGAAAAGAAGGATTTCTTTTATATATATACATGGAGAGAAAAGAAGCTAACTTTTAAGCATCTGACATAATTTACAGCCCACGTTGGCGCTTTGCTATTAATTCAGTCATGCATTTTTCACCCAAGAAAAGTGCTTTTTGGGGGTGGGTTGGATTTGAGACTTGGGTTTTGCACCTGCTCTCTGCAAGATAGTGGTTTTAATGTATATTTTATAGCCATGTGAAGCTGGCAAAAGAAAAAGGCTTTTTCATTCAGCATCCTCGGTGACAGTAAGCACAAAATTGGGCTTTAGTCAAGGGTAATTAGCAAGCGTTGGCTGGTTGGGTGATTTACGCCATATTCTGTAAGCTTAAAAATAGCTTTTTGGCTCTTTCCTTACCTTAGAAAAAGGCCAGAAATTCTGAAGAGAAAACGGGATGGGAAAAATAAGTTGTTTGAACAGAATACATTTCAGAGTCAGATTTTTGTGAGATGAGTGGCCATTCAAATTAGATGCAGTAGATAGATAATGATAATAAATACAGTGGTATCTTTACTTATGAACTTAATTCGTTCCGTGACCAGGTTCTTAAGTAGAAAAGTTCATAAGAAGAAGCAATTTTTCCCATAGGAATCAATGTAAAAGCAAATAATGCGGAATTTTTTAATATATTTTACTTATCATTACCTATGATAAGATGGTGCAGAAATATTGGCAAGGAAATAGATATAGACACATGGGAGAAAGTTTGGATTAATAACTGGAAAATGACCAAATCAGTTTCATTAAAAGAAAACCAAATTAAAATGTTCTACAGGTGGCATCTCCCACCAAATAGGATAGCAAAAATGTTTCCCAAAACATCCCCACTATGTTGGAAATGCAAGAATGAAATAGGAACCTACTACCATCAATGGTGGACATGTGGTAAAGCTAAAACATACTAGAAGATGATAGAGAAAATAATAAAAGAAATAGTAAAGCAAGATATAGAAAATACCCCGGAATTTTACTTATTAGGAATTACCAACCAGACTTATAAGAAAGAAATTCTTTACTTAATTATACACATACTAACTGCGGCTAGAATAATATATGCGCAAAATTGGAAGGGGGAAGAAATCCCCAAGGAAGAAGAAGTTATAGCTAAAATATTAGATTGCGCTGAAATGGATATGATGACAAGACGATTAAATGATCAAGAAGATACTAAATTCTATGAAACATGGAACAATGTTTATAAATGGATAGACAAGAAAAAATAAGATATACAAATTTATTTTTAGTTAACCTTTTGTATTTGTTTTTACCTAGGTGATAACAATGTTAATATTAGTTTAATATTAGTTTAAATGTATTTTTTGATGATTATGGTATAGTAGTTTATGTACAAGCAACATATTAAGAATTTTGGTTTATATACGTATAGTAGTTAAAATTAGTTTAAATGTATTGTTTGATGATCATGGTATATTAGTTTATGTATAAGCAATATATACAGTGATCTCTCGGTTAGCGCGGGGGTTACGTTCCAAGACCTCCCGCGCTAACCGATTTCCGCGTTATACTGGATGCGGAAGTAAAAACACCATCTGCGCATGTGCGCCATTTTTTTCATGGCCGCACATGCGCAGATGGTGGAGTTTGCGTGTGGGCGGCGGGGAAGACCAAGGGAAGGTTCCTTCAGCCGCCCAACAGCTGATCTGCTCCGCAGCGCGGAAGCAGCGAGGAGCCGAAGATGGGGTTTCCCCGTTGCCGCGCTGCGGAGCGGATCAGGTGTTGGGCGGCTGAAGGAACCTTCCCTTGGTCTTCCCGCCAGATCACTTGCCGCTTGCCAGTCCACGCCCCCCTGGATGAGCGGCCCCGCATGGCCCCAGCGCCGGACTCCGTTGCCGAACGCCGAAACCGGAAGCGGCGAGGTAGGGGGGGGGGAGAACGGGAGGCTCAGCATTCCGTCAGTCGCAGCGCTGGCTGTCAACTTTTCTTTTTAGCACTGGGGAGGCAAGTCAGCTCCTGCCCAGTTTTAAAAAGAAAAGTTGACAGCCAGCGCTGCGGCTGACGGAATGCTGAGCTTCCCGTTCTCTCTCCGCCCCCTCGCCCCTTCGCCCCCCTTTGTTCCTAGGAGAAGTGCTGGTGAGGAGCAGAAGGTCTGTCTTGCCTCAATCCCCAGCACTTCTCCTAGGAACACAGGGAGGCGAAGGGGCGAGGGGGGGGGGAGAGAAAACGGGAGGCTCAGCATTCCGTCAGTCGCAGCGCTGGCTGTCAACTTTTCTTTTTAGCACTGGGGAGGCAAGTCAGCTCCTGCCCAGTTTTTGACAGCCAGCGATTGTTCCGCTGCCGCCAGCATGGCCTGGCTGGCAGCGGAAGATGTAACGGAGCCCACGGGGGATTCGCCTTCCTCCCACCCGCAGCCGAGACTGATCGTGGGCTCCTTCGCAACCTCGGAGAGCTTCCAGGGCATGAAAGCTCACGAAAACCAGGAAGCTCTCCGAGGTTGTGAAGGAGCCCACGATCAGTCGGCTGCGGGCGGGAGGAAAGCGAATGCCACGGGGCTGGGCTCGGCTCCCCCCTCGGCTCCCCCCCTTACCAGCCCCGCCGCGGAAGGCTCCATTCTGTTCCCTGCCGGCCCGATTGAGCGGCCGGCGGTCTCCATTCAGGGAACAGAATGGAGCCTTCCGCGGCGGGGCTGATAAGGGGGGGAGCCGAGGGGGGAGCCGAGCCCAGCCCCGTGGCATTCGCTTTCCTCCCGCCCGCAGTTGACGTCCACCCCCTCCTCGGTGTCCCCGGCACCCAGCGTCCCCACGCCGCCTCCACCTCCCGGTAATGCGCCCGACCTCTGCCTCTCTCTTTCTCTCTCATATACCACGCCGGCAACAGGGAGAGAAAGAGAGAGAGAACTAGCGTGGACTTATTTTTTATTTTTTAATATTTTATTTTTTTAATTAATATTTTTTGAAAAACCGCGTTGCAGCGTTTCGCGCTAATCGAGACCGTGCTAATCGAGGGATCACTGTAAAGAATTTTGGTTCATACACGTATAGTAGTTAAAATTAGATTAAATGTATTGTTTGATGATTATGGTATATTAGTCTATGTACAAGCAACATATTAAGAACTTTAGTTTATATATGCATAGTACTTAAGATTTTGAAAATTTTAACCCAAATTTACTAGATTTTTTTAATATTCAACATATATTCAACTATGTATTCTTTTTCTGTATTTGAATCTATACTTTCAAGAGAAGCGGGGGAAATGCACCCCCACTCTATGTTTAATGTTTGTATGTGTGTCTGTTTATTTTAAGAAAATTAATAAAAATAATAATAATAAAAAAAAGGAATCAATGTAAAAGCAAATAATGCTTGCAAAACCATTAGGTAAATCCAACACTTTAAGGCTTTAAGAAAAAGGGGGGGTGAGTGAAGGAAGAAGAAGTTGCAACGAGTGGGGAGAGGGGCAGCGGTGTTGGTGGGTGGATGAAGCAGTAGCGGGTGGACGAAGCGGTGGTGAGTGGACAAAGTAGCGGCGAGTAGGGAAAGTGGCAGAAAGAGAGGCAGTGGTGATGGGCAGACGAAGCAGTGGTGGGGTCCCCACCCCCACTCTACCCCCCAATCCTGGCCCCAGTTCCTTTGTGATCATCAGAGCATGCAAACTTAAAAGTTCTTGTTTTGACCGCTGCTCACAGCAGCAGCAGTAGCAGCAGCCGAGAGAGAGAAGCGAGGGTTCGTAAGTGGGAAATGGTTTGTGAGAAAAGGCAAAAAAAAAAAAAAATCTTGAACACCTGGTTCGTACCTAGAAAAGTTCGTAAGTAGAAGTGTTGGTAGATAGATGTACTGCTTTGTAGCTTTGTTTTAACTAAATAAAAGAAACAAAAGCCAATACAGGCAATCCTTGATTTGACATCAGTTCAATTTGACATCAGTTCACCCAAGGATCGGCACTGTTTCATGACATCATCGTGACATCACCAGCGGTTTGCTACCAGTTTAGATGAACTGGTCCGAACTGGGAAGAATCCACCTCTGGTTATGAAACTTCCCCATGATCACATGATTTGCATTTGGATGCTTCACAACTGACTTCCATTTATGACTTTTGCCAATGGGGAAGCTGTTGCGTTTGGGCTTGGGCCAGCCGTTGCTCCCACAGATGGGAGAGATGCGGCACAAAGTGAGTGCGAAAGCCTGGCTCACAGCCAGGAAGACGTGGCAGACAGCCATGAGGATAAGACCACTGGTTCAGAGGAGTTGGCAGACAGCATGCAGGACCCAGCAGACAGCCCAGGGGATTGGCATGCAGTCCCTCAGACAGTCTCTCTTCCTTGGATTCCTCTGCAGACCAATTCATAGACATGCATAGCCGAAGAGCTATGCAAAGGAGGGCTCACTTGAAGGATTATTACAGGTGATCAGAGTAGCACCTGGGCTGGGTGTGGTTCTTATACTGAGGGCTGGGTGTGGTTCCCTTAATGAGGGCTAAAGGTATAAAAGGGAACAGAGGCACAAGGCAAACTGTGGCTGTTTATCTGTGTTACTTTGTGGTTCCTGCTCTGAAGTTTCTGTTCCGTGCCTTTGGATTTCAGGCCAGACTTTTCAGGCACATGGGAGGTGAAGCCTCTGGGACTTGCTGTTTGCTCCAAAGATTCAAAGGACTCCTGAAACGTTTCTGCTCCATGCAGGTTGTCTTTGTTTGCTTTTTCCTGTGTTTTGTATTTGGCTGAATTACGCCTTGCACTATCATTATTTCCTGACACTAAGGACTGTTTTGGTTAACCCTTTTTTGTTTGTTTAATACAAGTTTGCTGATTAGAAGAGCATGTGTGTGTTTGATTTCTTTTCCTTGGACTGTTACGAATTGCCTGAGCCCAGTCAGGCAGAACAGAAGCCAGGTTCACGTAAAAACCCTGAAGTAATTTAATAACTGTAATGATTCACCTAACAATGTAGCAAGAAAAGTTGTAAAATGGGGTGGAATTTATTTAACAAAATTTCACTTGTGAAAAACAGTCATAAGTCACTTTTTTTAGTGTTACAACTTTGAATGGTCACAAAACTAACTGTTGTAAATTGAGGATTACCTGTCAAGCTAGTGATTAAGAACATACCATAGTTTTGGAGTATAAACACACCTTTTTCCTCCCTAAAAGAGGCTGCAAATTTAAGTGTGTCTTATACTCTGAATGTAACTTTTCTTTGAAGCTAACTAGGTGCTAATAATGTTCCCAGCTCTTACCTTGCAGGTTATTTTATTGTTACTCTTTGCAAAGAATGTTTTCCAAGCCCTAAGTCTTTGCAGGGTTTTTTTTTTTTCATTGCTCTAACTTGCTCCAAATGTTTCTTTCCAGCCAAAACCAGGTGCTAACGATGTTCCCAGCTCTTATCCACCTGCAAACACTTTCATTGTTACTCTCTGTCAAAAATGTTTTCCAAAACGGGTCTTTGTAGGGGTTTTTTATTGCTCTACTTGCTCCAAATGTTCCTCTCTAGCCCTAACCAGGTACTAATGATATTCCCAGGTCTTACCCACCTGCAAGCTCTTTCATTGTTACTCTTTGCGAATAACATTTTCCATGCTGTAAGTTTTGCAGGTGGTTCTTTTTTAATTATTGCTGTAATTTGCTCCAAATGTTTAATTCCAGCCCTAACCAGGTGCTAACAATGTTTCCATCTTATACTCTGGTGCATCTTATACACTGAAAAATACGGTATATTGCCTGGATCCGATTGGATCGCTCTAAAGTTGTTGCTATGGTTTTGAAGATAACTGTGCCTAGAGATACGCTATGACATTGCATTCACATTTATTTTTCAGTTGTCCAGAAGATTGATGTGTAAGTGATAGGTTTGTCCACCACATAATTGGTGTTCATGATTTGCTGGAAATGTCACCTACTATTCAATGGTAAACATTTATCAATCAGAGTTCCACCAAGTGATACATGTAAATAATCATCTTTGTTGGTAGCCCTGGGAAAAATTCACTTAGATCTCTCCCACTACAAGTAGAAACATAGAAACATAGAAGATTGACAGCAGAAAAAGACCTCATGGTCCATCTAGTCTGCCCTTATACTATTTCCTGTATTTTATCTTTGGATGGATATATGTTTATCCCAGGCATGTTTAAATTCAGTTACTGTGGATTTACCAACCACGTCGGCTGGAAGTTTGTTCCAAGCATCTACTACTCTTTCAGTAAAATAATATTTTCTCACGTTACTTCTGATCTTTCCCCCAACTAACTTCAGATTGTGCCCCCTTGTTCTTGTGTTCACTTTCCTATTAAAAACAGTTCCCTCCTGGACCTTATTTAACCCTTTCACATATTTAAATGTTTCCTTCAAGTTCCCCTTTTCCCCCCTGTCCTCCAGACTATGTATATGTATGGCTTTTAAAAATGATATTATTGTTTTTACCGCATTGTTGATTTTAATGTTGTGTTTTTATTGCTTTTTATTCCTGCTGTATTTATGATTGTTGTTAGCCGCTCTAAGTCCACTTTGGAGTGAGAGGCATGTAAATACAATCAATCAATCAAATCAAATCTGTTGTGGTCCACCAGTGGCCTGAGTTCCTGGCACCAGAGTGGACAGCGAGGAGGCTGGAGAGGAACATGGATCCAGGCCTGGAGTCTGGTGAAGGCTCTGTGCCAGAGGCAGAGATCCAGCCCAGGCCATCTGAGAGTTCTGTGCAGACTCCAGAGCCTCCAGAAGCTGACATGAGCGAAATAGAGGAATGGGGGTGGGGCTGTTTCCAATGCGCACATGCACAGAGCTGCCAGATTATGATGATGGTGGTGATGATGATGATGGTGATGGAGATGGTGATGGTGGTGATGATGATGATGATGATGATTAAATTAGATTTAGATTTGTATGTCGCCACGAGTAGTGATGGGCTAACCCAACGGTGTTTGGGTTCGGCAAGTTCAGACAAACTTTATGCAAAATTCGGCCGGTATACGTGAACATCAAATCCGCCCCCAGAATCTCTTCATGGGAGGAATTCCCCACCTCCTTCAAAGGGAGGTCTTTTCATGTTAATTTTTTTTTTTTTACAAAAAAGGACGCCATAGCAGCGCCGCAAGCAAAGGGAGGTCCTTTCACGTGAAAATAAAAACTTTTATTTTTACGTGAAAAGATCTCCCTTTGAAGGAGCTGGGGAATCCCTCCCATGAAGAGATTCCGGGGGCGGAGCTTTGACGTTCACGTATACCGGCAGGTTGCTAAGGACACCAAGGTGATCGCTTCCTGGATTCCAAATTGTGCAGGTTGGGTTCACCCAACACTAGCCACGAGTCTTCGGAGAAGGGCAGCATACAAATCTAATTAATAATAATAATAATTATAATAATAATTATAATAATAATTATAATAACAACAACAACAATAATTTATTAAATTTGTATGCCGCCCCTCTCCGAGGACTTGGAGCAGCTCACAATAACAATACACAATGTTCAAATCTAATGTTAAAAAAACCATTATTCTCTGGGGCTTATAATGTGGAAGTTATTTCTTACAGTTATTTCTTCAAACTATTATTTATTTTAGGCTAATTTTGCATGTATGAAATTTCAATTCTGTGCATGAGCAGCAGACAAAATCTTGCACGAGGATGCTCTTGTGTGCGAGATTTCACTGATTTTTTGCAGTTTTTTGCTCCTGCACATGCAATCCTGGAGGGCATACCGGTAGTAGCTAGTAAATGGAACCCTTGCCTGGAACCGGGCAACATTTCACCCCTGCCCCAGCCAATGGTGCTGTTACTGGCTAATAGCAATAGCACTTATACACCACTTTAGAGTGCCTTAAAGTCAGTGAAGGGCTACCAAAATTTTTACTACAACACTGTGGGTGTGGCTTATGCAGGATGTCCTGCATTTTCTTTCAACATCTTTCAGTGCAAATTGGGGGCTCTGGGGTGGAGCTCCATTTTCGCTACCCCACTATGTCCCCCCCCAATCCGGGCAGCAGCCCACCTCTGCTTACAGTCCTCTCTAAGCGATTTACAAAGTCAGCCTATCTGGGTCCTCGTTTGATCAACCTTGGAACGATGGAGTCAACCTTGAGCCTGGTGAGATGTGAACTGCCAAATTGCAGGCAGCTGGCAGGCAGCAAAAGTAGCCTGCAGTACCGCACTCTGACCACTGCACCACCTTTCAACCCAGAAACAGTTCAGTTTTTTCTGGTTCTGACATGAGTGCGATGTGATGATTTTATTTATTTTTAATAAAAACATTTTCACTGGGGATGAAACGACTTCAAAATGATGTAAAAATAAATGCTGTAGATCTTGGCGCATCTCTTGAGTCACAATCTCAACTGAAGTTGAAATCTCATCTAGCAACATATGGCACCCAAATATAATTCAGCTTTGTGTGCTTCTATTCCATTTAATTAGACTTCTATTCTCATCTGAAGAGAACTGGAGGCAAAATAACATTTGGACAGTATGCAAAGAGGACATATTTGTCGCCATCTTGAAGGGCTAACCTAATTTCTCCCGTAAAAAGAATTTTCCGTACAAAGGTTCAATGTGGCATATGTAATGTACATCTGCTTTGTTTCTACCATTCTTCAATACAAGGTTAGCTTGATTCGGAGGGACCACATTTCAAATACTGCAATGTTGCTGTATTTTGGTAGCGTGATCTTCTGATGTTGGCAGATGGGAAAGTTTTTCTCTGTGCAAATAGTTTATTTCTGATTTCTCAGAATTCTAAAAGAACCAGTTTAGTATAGCGGTTAAAGCAGGTGTATCAAACTCAAGACCTGGGGACTGGATGTGGCTCATGGGGAAGGGATGGGTTCCACTAACCTTTACCATCAGTTTGCATCACAACGTTTTGTTTGTGCTTGCTACATTCTGTTCTGTCGGGCTCTCTGGTAGAATCGTCACAAAAATTCACAGGTACAAATTTCAGACACACACGTTTGAAAATTCAAAACAATGTTCTTTATATTGAAAATTCACTTAAACCAAGCCCTCTTTTGGTATAGCAAAGAGCCCTTGTCTCCAAACAAACTGGTAATTTGTACAAGTCCCTTATCAGTTCTGTGATACTTCGCTTGCAGCTGTGAGGCAATTCACAGTCCTTCTTCTTTCACAAAGTGACACACACTTTGCTCTGGTTTAGTTTCAAAGCGGGGAAAAATCAGCACACAACAAGTCAAAGTCAGTAAAGCAGTCATGAAACACGATGATCAGATAATCCTCCACAATGGCCAAACCCACAGGCTGCTATTTATAGCAGCCTCACTAATTACCACAGCCCCACCCAACCACAGGTGGCCTCATTTTCTTTGATAATAATCTCTCAGTTGCTGTTGCCTATGCATCACTCTCTGCATGCATGGCTGTATCATTAATTCTTGTTCTGAATCCAAGGAGGAGCTAGATAATTGATCTCCTTCTGAGCTGTCTGCCCCACTCTCCTCCTCCCTGTCACTCATGTCTTCTTGGTCAGAGGAGCCTTCATCAGCAGATTCCACCGGGGGGCAAAACAGGCCTGCAGCATGTGGATGTCTCTCCCACATCCACAGTCCTTGGGGCAGGAGCAAGGCCAGAGCTAACCACAACACATTCACACACATGCTTATGTCCCCTCGTGCAATTCTCCTTCTGTGCATGTTCAGTATTTCTTTTATTTATTTATTTATTTATTAAATTTGTATGCCGCCCCTCTCCGTAGACTCGGGGCGGCTCACAGCAGTGATAGAAACAATGTACAATACAAATCTAATAATACAAAGTTAAAAACCCATAATTTAAAAAACATGCACACAACACACCATGCATAAATTATATAGGCCTGTGGAAGATATTTCAAATCCCCCATGCCTGACGGCAGAGGTGGGTTTTGAGAAGTTTACGAAAGGCAAGGAGGGGGGGGCAATTCTGATCTCTGGGGGGAGTTGGTTCCAGAGGGCCGGGGCCACCACAGAGAGGGCTCTTACCCTGGGTCCCGCCAAATGACATTTTTTAGTCGACGGGTCCCGGAGAAGGCCAACTCTGTGGGACCTAACCGGTTGCTGGGATTCGTGCAGCAGAAGGTGGTCCCGGAGATATTCTGGTCCGATATAGGAGAGACTTTAGGACAGGGACGGAAGACAGATCAACTTCACCATTCCCTTGTGGTCATTTGCTGTTGATGGTGGTTGTTAGTTGGCTGGCTGGAGCACTTTGAGCATGAGTTAGATAGTAAGTAGAGCTGAGATAGTGATACGAAGAAACCTGGGTCGGTTTACTAGAAACCTGGATTGGTTTTGTATCAACTTGTAACCTGGATTGGTTGAATATCTTTTTGTAAGTAAGTTGAATATAGCTGATGTAAAGTTCCTGTATATAGAAGGATGCATGGAACTGATACTTCTGTTTTGTGTGCTTCACGGGGGAATTTTTTGCAGAGGTGGTAGGAGGGGAGCTGTGTTAATAAGGTTAGCTTATGCCTTTTAATAAGATTTGTTAGTCAGAAAATGAACAAGCAGACGCCTCCACTTTTGTTCACATGGCAAGATTTTGCTTTATTTATTTATTCCCCGCCTTTAATATTTTTATAAATAACTCAAGGTGGCAAATATACCTAATGCTCTTATTTTCCTCCAAAACGATTACCTTGTGGGGTGGGTCATCTGAAAAAAAAATTACTAGCCCAAATTCCTAGATGTATGGCAATTTTTAGACCAGTGATTTTCATTCCTTATTTTCCACATCAAGGAGTACAAAATTAGTTGAAAAAACAATCCAATAGAAGAGAATAAAAATAATGATTGCAATTTATATTGTAGGATGCCCTGAGTCTCAGGAGAAGGGCGGCCTGGAAATTGAATGAATGAATGAATGAATGAATGAATGAATGAATGAATGAATGAATGAATGAATGAACGAATAAATAAATGAATTTCACACTGAGCTATGGAATCCTTGGTGCTCTGTGATCTGAGTTCCTTGCTAGCAGACATTTCATTACCCTACTACATAACATCATCAAGACAGAGAATAGGATTTGCTTCCTGTTTAGATATCGTTTTTTGTATTACTGGTTGTGGTGAAGGTGTGAGGGTTTTCTACTTGGTAGTTGATTGATTAGGGTATTGTTTTTCCGCTTGATCATTTGACTGATGTCACTCATGTCAATTGGAGAAGTTAACAATGGATAATTTAAAACTCTACCAAACTGCTGAAGTGTATGCTGAATGGTTGTTGGATTAGATATATTCAGTGAAGGGTTACCAAAAATTTTACTACCACACTGTGGGCGTAGCTTATGCAGGACGCCCTGCATTTCTTTCAACATTTTTCAGTGCAAATAGGGTGCTCTGGGGTGGAGCTCCATTTTCGCTACCCCACTGCGTTCCCACCCCCATCTGGGCAGTAGCCCACCCTTGGGTATATCTATTGAAATGAAGGACCAGGAACAACAGGAGAGCAGTTGTACAGATTAACATAATTGAAAGGGACCTAGTCATATAGTCATCTGTGGACCCTTTTTTAACCCAATGGGCCATGTATGTATGTGTATGTATGTATGTATGTATGTATGTACCGTGTTTCTCGGAAAATAAGACACTGTCTTATATAATTTTTTGCTCCAAAAGTTGTGCTACGTCTTATTTTCGGGGGGATGCCAAATATTTCTCAAATAAGACAAATTCACAGGCAGAAAAGCTGACACCCCCAAAGAAAGTGTACCATACGGTACACTGATTACGGTACCTGTCAGTATGGCACCCCCACACACAAACGACGGCACTTATATGGTACAACAGCATACCCCCGCTATTGCAGCTTCCGGCCACCAGAGGAACTACAGTCTACGCACTGTAGTGGAGACTGTAATGGCGGTGAGACAGCAGCAGACTGTGTCTGCTGTACTGGACTGTACAAAGAGATGGAAGGGGCCATCAGGGGATGCCACATTATTACGGTACCGCTATGAACAGCTTTGAATGGTACCGTATGTTTTTCCATCGTACCATATGTAAACTTGACTACGCCTTATTTTCGGGGGGTGACTTATATTAGCAAATTCTGCAAAACCTCTGACATGCCTTACTTTCAGGGTACGTCTTATTTTCGGGGAAAACGTATGTATGTATGTATTCATTTATTATTCATTTATTTATTTATTTGTTTATTTATTTGTTTATTTGTTTGTTTGTTTGTTTGTTTCTTTAGTTAGTTAGTTAGTTAGTTAGTTAGTTAGTTTGTTAGTTAGTCCAGTACACAATAATACACAATGTAGAGGGTTTGGGAAGCCTGCAGAGGGCTTCTGGAGGCTGGGGGAAGGCAAAAACACATTTTTGCCTTTCTCCAGCCCCCAGAAGCAATCTGCAGTCTTCCCAAACCCTCTGCATGCCCCATATTTGTGAAAAAAATGGATCCATTTTTTGCAAAAATAGGATGTGGGGGCAGGGCTTTGGGAGACCAAAAATGGCGGTATTTGGTGTAAAAGATGCAGTGACATTTCCACTCTCTTTTAGGGGGAAAAGGGGTGCGTTTTATACTCCAAAAATACAGTGCTTGGAATATTTCAGCCAAATTAGTGTTAAAATCCTGGCTCAAATATATGACAACAAAAGATTGTCTTGCTCTTTTAACTGCAGCTTCAGAGTCTTTGGAGAAAAATCCCTTTTGGTTTTTTGTTTTCCCTTCAGTGATTTTCTGATGCTTTGAAGTATAAAATGTCAGAGCCTTTTAACTCAACTAGCAAGCGTGTAGGAGCATGTGCGCACATGCGGTTGTGTGCGTTAGCGTATGTTTGTGTACAAATTGCAAATATATATAAACACAGCTTTTGGATTTCGAAATGCAACAAACCAAAAGTACTTGCACATCATTCTTTTGTGCATTGTTGTATTTTTGCCTCGGCCAGAACAAAATATTTATCCCAAATAAAGAGGAGTGGATTCAGCAAATGAGGCAGTACATCACTAGAGATTTTTAAGAGGGAATTAGACAACCAAGTGTCTGAATTTTTTGTCTTTGGGGTAAAGCAGGGGCAACTGGAACTTAGTATTTACTGGTCGGATACCCTTCCTGTTGCCAATGCAGAGTTCACAGAAGATACTGTATATTCTCATTGTGCTCAGAGAGAGAAATACAGTGGTACCTCAAGATACGAACCCCTCGTCTTACGAACAACTCGTGATACGAACACGGGGTTCAGAAAAATTTTGCCTCTTCTTATGAACTTTTTTCGAGTTATGAACCGGCATTCGGAGGCTGCTGGGAAGCCGCGCGGCTGTTTTAAAAGGTGACAGCCGGGCGGCGGGGCTTCCCAGAAGCCTCCCGAACGCCGGTTCGTAACTCGAACAAAGTTCGTAAGAAGAGGCAAAATTTTGCTGAACCCCGGGTTCGGTTTGGGAGGTTGCTGGGAAGCCCCCCAGGCCGGCTGCGACCTTTTAAAACACCCGCACCGCTTCCCAGCTGTCTCCCGAAGCAGAACGCGGAAGTTCGTCTTTAGCGTACGGCTTCAGGAGACAGCTGGGAAGCGGCGCGGGTGTTTTAAAAGGTCGCAGCCAGCCTGGGGGGCTTCCCAGCACTCCCCCGAACCCAGAACCCAGGTTCGGGGGGGTGCTGGGAAGCCCCCCAGGCCAGCTGTCACCTTTTAAAACAGCCGCGCCGCTTCCCAGCAGTCGCCGAAAGCCGGTTTTTTGCGGGGGGTTTTTTGGTTGCACGGATTAATTGACTTTACATTGTTTCCTATGGGAAACAATGTTTCGTCTTAGGAACCTTTCATCTTACGAACCTCCTCCTTGCACCAATTAAGTTCGTATCATGAGGTATTACTGTATCTGCCTCTACCTAGCATCAAACTCACAGCTTCCTGTTTGCGAGGCAAGAGCTCCACTTCTAGGCCACCACACCACCCATTATGGACAAGCAGCTGTTATGTGCAATTTCATTCCATGTGCTGCCCAATGTGGCAGCATCCAAAGATAGCTTGATGGCTTTATAACAATGCCAATGGTACATTGACAAGTTGTAAGTGTTGACCACATTTGATCTCTACGGAACATTTTGATAAGCTGTGTTTTGTATTCTGGGCTGTTGTTGTTGTTGTTATTATTATTATTATTATTATTATTATTATTATTATTATTATGTCAATACAACACAGCAAACGAGGTCACTATGCTGGATTTCGTATTTCATCACCAGTCGGGCGCTTCCCAAGCACCTAGGACTGCGTGACGTAGCGGCGAATTATGTTTGCCGATCCCAGTAAAGCGGCCTTTTGCAATTGACAGATGGAGATTTTGTCAATTCCGATGGTTTTCAAATGTCCCCTGAGATCCTTTGGCACTGCACCCAGCGTGCCAAGTACCACTGGGACCACTTTCACTGGCTTGTGCCAGAGTCGTTGCAGCTCGATGTTTAGATCTTCGTATTTCACTAATTTCTCTAGCTGCTTCTCCTCAATTCTGCTGTCCCCTGGGATTGCGATGTCGATGATCCATACTTTCTTTTTCTCCACGATCAGGATGTCTGGTGTGTTATGCTTCAGAATTCAGTCAGTCTGAAGTCGGATGTCCCACAGTAGTTTTGCTTGCTTACTTGCTGCTGCTGCTGCTTCTTCTTCTTCTTCTTCTTCTTCTTCTTCTTCTTCTTCTTCTTATTATTATTATTATTATTATTATTATTATTATTATTATTATTATTATTATCTGAAAACCACCCAAGGGACATTAGAAGCTACAGTAGTAACAAAGAAAGAAACAGAAAACAAATCAAGATCAAGTTGCAATGCAAATATACAAGAGAAGAATGAGTGAGATGAAAAGGAATAAACGACTCAGGAAGTCATGGTCGGATGGATTTGATGAGATTCTCAGAAAGAGAGAAAAATGAGAAGTTTAAAGCACAAACGGCAAGACATGATGTCATGGGGACAAATAGTTCACAAGAAAATAAAAGGACTGGAGAGATATAATGGATGGTGTAATGAACTAAGGTTATCAGTTTGGTAAGGCCTTGATAAGGCCACATCTGGAATACTGCACTCAGAAGTAAAAAGGATGTTGAGATTCTATAAAGATTGCAGAGAATATCAATGAAGATGATTAGGGGACTGGAGGCTAAAACATATGAAGTAGAGTTGTAGGAACTGGGCATGGCTAGTTTAATGAAAAGAAGGACCAGGTGAGACATGATAGCAGTCTTCCAATATCTCAGGGACTTCCACAAAGAAGAGGGAGTCAAGTTATTATCCAAAGCACCTGAGGGTAGAAATAGGAACCAATGGGTGAAAACTAACCAAGAAGCCACTGAGAACTAAGGAGAAATTTCCTGACAGTTAGAACAATTGATCAGTTTTTAAGAAGATGATGGATAATCATCTGTCTGAAGTAGTGTAGAGTTTCCTGCCTAAGCAGGGGGTTGGTCTAGAAGACCTCCAAGATTCCTTCCAACTCTGTTGTTATTGTTGTTGCTGCTGCTGCTGTTGTTGTTGTTCTTGTTCTTCTTGTTCTTCTTGTTCTTGTTCTTGTTCTTCTTGTTCTTTTTGTTCTTGTTCTTCTTGTTCTTCTTCTTCTTCTTCTTCTTCTTGTTCTTCTTCTTGTTCTTCTTCTTGTTCTTCTTGTTCTTCTTGTTCTTGTTCTTGTTCTTCTTCTTCTTCTTCTTCTTTTTCTTGTTGTTGTTGTTGTTCTTCTTGTTGTTGTTCTTCTTCTTCTTGCTGTTCTTCTTGTTGTTGTTATTGTTATTGTTGCTATTATTATTATTATTATTATTATTATTATTATTATTATTATTGCTATAAATGCTGAACTAAACCCCACAATGGTGTCAGAAAGGGCATCCAGCCATTAAAACACTCTGCTAGCTTCATTCAGTTGCCCAGACTACACCCTGCAAGGAATTATGGGGTCGTTAAAAGACGATAACGATGGTGATATGGTGGTAGTAATAATGATAATGATGATGATGATGATGTGTGGATTATTTTGTAAAATTAAACAAAATATAGTTTTGATTGGCAGGTGAAGAAAAAAACTCTGCTCTATCTTTTACACCATAACCTGGCAAATATTGGAAGCCTGTTGCTATAATGTTTCTTAATCCCTTCTGCAGGCTAAATAGCTTTCGGTGCTTCAAATATTCTTTACAGGGATTCCTTTCTTCCCACTGGCTGTTCCTCTCAGAGTCAGTGTTTTAGCTTCTCAGTGGCTCCAGTGAACTGAACCCTTGATATGAAAACGCAGCCATCCCAATACAACGTAAATCATATATTTTGCATAGAGAGTAATTATGGTAATGACACAACCCTCCTTCAAATTATCCACAGGTGGTAGATATATGAGTTGGGAACACAATCAGTGTCTTTTGCCCCCTCTGGTGAGGTTAACTGTTACACCAGTGAATACTGAAGTGGTGGGGTTTTTTAATCTCATTCCTCATATTAATAACCACTATTTTTAAAAAATCAAAACAGTAAAATCTTCCAAAAGCTTTGATAACTGAATCATGCTGATGGCTTTAAAATGTCACAGCTTTATGCGGCTACATTTCTGAGGTTTTTTTTTTAATTAGCTCTGTCAATGAGTTTTAAATCTGTTTTTCTCAATAGGTGTTCTTTTAAAAAAAACAGTTGAATAACCCCTGCTTTCAATAAAGGCTTCTATTGTAGTGGTATCGTGGGCAGGGTTTTCACTAGGTTCCCAATGATACTGAATAAAGAGGGCAGATAATCCTTTCAGATTACAACATGCAACAGTTTAGTATTGTGGCACGTTCTTTTGGAATTACACTAAAAATTTTGTTCTTTCAACTTTTCAAACTTTCAGGCTATGACTTTTCACCATCCAAGGTAATATTGCAATCAAGTCCCCAGTGAGTTAGGAACGCAATTCAAACACACGCACACCACCACAGAAGAAATGAAAATAGTTTATCCAAACAGTTTTGAAAGCACACACTTTAAAAAGAGCAATTAAGGCAGCTGTGAATCCTCACAGCCACCCCCTTTTATGAGTCCGCAAGAGTTAGTTAACTGTGAAGTGCCGAAAAGTCAGTAGAAGTCTTGGAATAACCCAAACAGTAGCAATGGTCTTTCTCCAAACAGATAAACGCCCACGCGCACACTCCCAACGCCCGCAATTTATCACCAAACACATTAAGCTAATTGCCTCAGCAACAGGTGTTCTCCCTTATCTTCGACAATACCTGCGCAGCTGGTCCCTTCTTGCCATGAGCCTGCGCACACGGGCATCTACAAGTGGATCCTCCTCCGAATCTGACATCTCACTAATGGGAGCATTAACTGATGGGCTGGCTGCACCCATCTCTCCGTCTGATTCCCCTCCCCCACTGTCTGTCCTTGGCAATGAATCTTCACTATCAGAATCTGCTGGCAATAACACACATCTCTGTGAACCCGAGAATTCCCCATTGCAGAAGCTGGCCCAGAGCCAACCACAACAAGATCTAAACAAGATGTAGAACTTTACCCATCCAGATCTTCTTACCTCTGAACCTAGATAAAAGTAGTCCTCAACTAAGAGCAGTTCATTTAGTGACTGATTGAAGTTACAACAGAATTGCATTCAGTTTTTGTCACCACATGACAAAAAAGACATTGAAACTCTAGAGAAAGAGCAGAAGAGAGCAACTAGGATGATTAGGGGACTGGAGACTATAACATACAAAAAGCAGTTGCAGGAACTGGGCATGGCCAGTCTGGCAAAGGGAACACATGATAGCAGTATTTTTGTTTAGTTTCCACCCATTGCTTCTTGTTCTACCTTCAGGTGCTTTGGAAAATACCTTGACCTCTTCTTCTTTGTGGCAACCCCTGAGATAATGGAAGACTGCAATCATGTCTCCCCTGGTCCTTCTTTTCATTAAACTAGCCATGCCCAGTTTCTGCAACTATTCTTTATATGTTTTAACCTCCAGTCCCTTAATCATCTTTGTTGCTTTTCTCTGCACCCTTTCTAGAGTCTGTTGTGGTTAGCTCCGGCCCAGCTCCTGCCCCAAGGATTGTGGATGTGGCAGAGACATCCACATGCTGCAGGCCTGTTTTGCCCCCGGTGGAATCTGCTGATGAAGGCTCCTCTGACCAAGAAGACATGAGTGACAGAGAGGAGGAGAGTGTGGCAGACAGCTCAGAAGGAGATCAATTATCTAGCTCCTCCTTG
>NC_091951.1:341496590-341514090 GCF_031021105.1 Erythrolamprus reginae | reverse complement strand
AATTGATTGTCAATCAGTGTTGCTTCCTAAGTGGATAGTTTGATTTCACAGAAGTTTGATTTACTTGGAGTTATATTCTATTGTTTAAGTGTTCCCTTTATTATTATATTTTGAGCAGTATATTCTTACAGTGTGGTGACCAAAATTGAATGCGGTATTTTAGGTGTGATCAAAAGGCAAGGAAAAAGGCTTCGTACAGTCAGGCCATGTCTTCAAGACACAACCGTCCTGAAATTTAATAGGAGGAACGAATATCTCCTTCTGAATACTCTGAATCCTTTAATGAAGCCTGACTTGGAATTATGTCTGAACTGGGGCACTATAACTTTAACAAATGTTGGTTGAACTAAGATTTGTCGGAAACCAGTCAGATATGATACCTTCCACCTCACTGCTTATGTAGATTAATTTTATGGGTCCTTGGACCATTACATTTAATGGATTAAAGTCTTAGTGTTGATTATGAGGAATAGGCTATGGTTATACGTCATGATAAAAGCTCATCCGTACAGCCATTTTCTTGTCTTGTCCTGAACTGGGGGGGAAAAAAATCATGTCAGCATATGTAGGAATCATATCAGGAAATTTCTCCTTAGTTCTAAGTTGCTTCTCTCCTTGATTAGTTTCCATCCGTTTATTTATTAGATTTGTATTTATTTATTTATTTATTTATTAGATTTGTATGCTGCCCCTCTCCGTAGACTCGGGGTGGCTCACAATACAATAGAACAGTTCATGACAAATCTAATAATTTACAATTTAAAATATTTAAAAAACCCCATTATTAAAAAGACATACATACAAACATACCATACATGAATTATATAGGCCCGGGGGAAATATCTTAGTTCCCCCATGTCTGACGACAAAGGTGGGTTTTGAGAAGTTTACGAAAGGCAAGGAGGGTAGGGGCAGTTCTAATCTCTGGGGGGAGCTGGTTCCAGAGAGTCGGGGCCGCCACAGAGAAGGCTCTTCCCCTGGGGCCCGCCAACCGACATTGTTTAGTTGACGGGACCTGGAGAAGGCCCACTCTGTGTGACCTAATTGGTCGCTGGGATTCGTGCAGCAGAAGGCGGTCTCGTTGCTCCTTGCCTTGCCCTCAGGGGCTTTGGAAAATAATTTGTCTCCCTCTTCTTTGTGGCAACCCCTGGACTACACAGTGGAGAATCTGTTTTATTTAGTGCTGATTATAGTGTGTCTATCATATTTTTTTCTTTTCAACGATCAACATGGAGAAAAACCAGAAACCAAATAGAGGAATAAATGCTCACAATGACTCTCAAAATTAAGTTTTTCCCCCCTGGGCACTTGTCCTTCCCTGGGCTCATTAATGATTTCAAGTTTGATCGAAAAGATGTATTTTTGCCACCTTCATAAATAACTGATTTTTTTCCCCTCAAAGAGCCCTTAAAATAATGGAAATGGTTAAATATTGGCGGCAGCATCCAATATTTATAGCTAAAAAGGTACAAAAAATGTACAGATTTCAGTTTTCATCCACGTTTCCACCAAAACAGATAAATGAATAATAAACAAGGGGAAATATATTTTCCCTCACTTCTTTAAAAACTTGTGGAAAAACTGAACTTCTCTGTACTGAGCCAGAAAAGGAAAAGGGAGAAGTTAAATTATTTATCTAATGCTGAAATTGTTGATTTAGTGTGATGGTATAACTTTGATAATTGTTGGTCAGCCTTTCTGTTGACTGTGAATACTTGCATAGTGTTCAGAGAGATGACACATTATTTTATTTTCATTTAACTAATCTTAATGAAAGCCTGAATAAAATTACATGCATTTCTTTGGAGAGGAAGGAATGTGTATAGTTTGAGTTTAGAAATGTTCTTATCATTGATTTGGAGGAATTACAAGAAACTAATTATAAGAAACTAATTCACTAAGGCTGCATTACTATTAGTCTTCTCACCATTCCTATCACCCATCTCCTCCCACTTATGACTGTATGACTGTAACTTGTTGCTTGTATCCTTACGATTTATATTAATATTGGGGGTTTTTTCTGAATGCTTATTTGTATACTATGACAATCATCAAGTGTTGTACCATATGATTCTTGACAAATGTATTTTTTTTTATGTAGCCTGAGAGCATACGCACCAAAGGCAAATGTCTTGTGTATCCAATCACACTTGGCCAATAAAATAATTCCTATTCTATTCTATTCTATATTCTATTCTATTCTATTCTATTCCAAAAGCTGCAATAAACATTCAGCTTCTTGATTTCAGTTTTCTATTTTTAAAAATGGAACTGAATATTGAGCAAGCAATTTCTTTCTTTCTTCCTCCTTCCTTCCTTCCTTCCTTCCTTTCTTCCTTTCTTTCTTTCTTTGTCTCTCTCTCTCTTTCTTCTTCTTCTTCTTCTTCTTCTTCTTCTTCTTCTTCTCCTCCTCCTTCTCCTTATTCTTCTCCTCCTTCCCTCCCTCCCTTCTTTCTTTCTTTCTTTCTTTCTTTCTTTCTTTCTACATACAGAGGTGTTAATTTGTCAAACCCTACACTTACACCTCTTTGCCCAACTCCATTGAATTTGCCACCAAATTAACATTTATCTTCTAATCCAGACCTGGCTCTCAATGGCTTTTTGACATATTTTCCAAATTTTTGAATAGAGGCATTTGTAGAGGATTTTTCCAAATCTCTTTAGGCAAAGGAGATGACCATCATTGATTTATCAAAGTACAGTGCTATCTCTACCTAAGAATGCTTCTACTTAAGAACTTTTCTAGATAAGAACCGGGTGTTCAAGATTTTTTTGCCTCTTCTTAAGAACCATTTTCTACTTAAGAACACGAACCTGGAAAAATTTCCCAGGAAATTTGAGAATGGCACGAAGGCCCGGCCAGTTTCCTGCCATTCTCCCTGGGTTTCTCTCTCTGGCGCAGTGTATGGGAGGCAACCTTGCGCCGGGTGTATGGGAGTCACATGCTCTTCCTCGCCGCCTCAGAGTCCCTCTTTTTTTTTAAGCCTTAAAGTTTTGGATTTTTTTCATTCCCTTCACCTCACCTTCTTCCTTTGGCAGCGATTGTCCTCCCCCTCTTCTTCTTCCTCCTCCTCCTCCCACCCAAATCCTGAGCTTTTATTTCTTTCCTCATGGGTTTGCACACATTATTTTTCTTTCTTTCTCTTCTGCCGCACAAATCCCAGCGACCGGTTAGGTCCCACAGAGTTGGCCTTCTCCGGGTCCCATCGACTAAACAATGTCATTTGGCGGGACCCAGGAGAAGAGCCTTCTCTGTGGCGGCCCCGACCCTCTGGAACCAGCTCCCCCCAGATATCAGAGTTGCCCCCACCCTCCTTGCCTTTCGCAAGCTCCTTAAAACCCACCTCTGTCGTCAGGCATGGGGGAATTGAAAATTTTTTCCCTTCCCCCTAGGCTTATAGAATTTATACATGGTATGCTTGTTTGTATGATTGGTCTCTTAAATTGGGGTTGTTTAGATTACTTTTTAATATTAGATTTGTTACATTGTTTTCTTTATTGTTGTTAGCCGCCCCGAGTCTTCGGAGAGGGGCGGCATACAAATCTAATAAAATAAATAAATAAATAAATAAAATAAATAAATTATTTGCTTTTACATTGATTCCTATGGGAAAAATGGCTTCTAATTACAAAGTTTTCTACTTAAGAACCTGGTCACGGAACAAATTAAGTTCTTAAGTAGAGGTACCACTGCACTACTACTGCGGGAAAATACTTTTTGTATATTGCTGAAAGAGGCTTTGGTGAACTTATGGGTGACAAGGAAAACTGCTTTTTGTGTTCTCAGGTTGTGTTTTCCTGCCCCCCTCGAGTAATAAAGAGAAGAAAATACCGTATATAGAAATGCCCATGACATACAAGCTACAGTGAGAGAAGGGGGGAAATTGTGTATTCATTTTTATTAAGTTTAATTATAGAAGCTTTCTCAAGTGATTCCAGTCTGTGGCCCATGAAAAATGCATGAGCTAATTGCTCCTGACATTTAATTGCTTTATACTTTTCCCTAAAACAGTTGTCTAGGGCGAGTGAGGGGAATACCACTGGGTTCGAGCCAGTGACTGCTGACAATTTGCTCCTTCTGAGGATGAATTACAAAGGCATTTTGAGAAGAGATTGGAAAGCTTTTGGTCAAAGCTCAGGAACACTAACCAGAAGTGGCAGCATCATTGAAGCTTAAGGGGATGTGGATCGGGGAGTCTGAATGGGCAACTGTGCTGCAAGCCCTGAAATACAAGACAGAGAAGATTCAACTTTGCACTGTTAACTGTCTTCTTCGAGTCACGACATCTACCAGCCTAGTCTAGACATGATGAATCTTAATGTGGTGGTAAATTCAGTGGAGTTGGTCAAAGAGATGTAAGTGTAGGGACTGGCAAGTTAAGATCTCTATATGTAGAACCCTCAGAGTCCTTGGAGAGGGGCAGCATATAAATCAAATCAATCAATCAAATCAATCAATTAATTGATCAATCAATTAATTGATCAATCAGCAAGCAAGCAAGCAAACAATCAAACAAATGGAAGGAAGGAAGGAAGGAAGGAAGGAAGGAAGGAGAAGATGGAGGAAGTTAGGAAGCAAGAAAAGAGAGGGAAGGGGAGGATGGATGAAGTTAAGAAGGAAGAAAGGAGAAAGGGAAGATAGAGGAAGCAAAGAAGGCAAAAAGGGAAAAAGAAAAAGAGAAAGAAACAAAGATGGGAAAACAAAAAAGATGATAGATGACTTTAGATAGATAGATGACTTTAGATAGATAGATAGATAGATAGATAGATAGATAGATAGATAGATAAACAAGTAGGTAGGTATGTAGATGATAGAGGAGGGAAGGAAGGAAGGAAGGAAGGAAGGAAAGGATGGAGGAAGTTAAGAAGCAAGGAAGGAGAAGAAAGGGGAGGATGGGTGAAGTTAACAAGGGAGAAAGGAGAAAGGGGAGATAGAGGAAGTAAAGAAGGCAAAAAAGGGGGAAAAAAGAGAAAGAAACAAAGATTGGAAAACAAAAAAGATGATAGATGACTTATAGATAGATAGATAGATAGATAGATAGATAGATAGATAGATAGATAGATAAACAAGTAGGTAGGTATGTAGATGATAGAGGAGGGAAGGAAGGAAGGAAGGAAGGAAGGAAAGGATGGAGGAAGTTAAGAAGCAAGGAAGGAGAAGAAAGGGGAGGATGGAGGAAGTTAACAAGGAAGAAAGGAGAAAGGGGAGATAGAGGAAGTAAAGAATGGAATAAACCAGAAAAATATTTTTCCCATAGCTGGTACTACAGCAATAGTATTGTCAAAGCAACTGAAAATTTGAATTATTTGGACTCACACTTAGCTTACAAGCAACAGCTTTGCAAAAAACAACAACAACAGCTTTGCAAAGAACCACAGATGTATTTATATCATTTTAAGCTTTGGAATAAATCTAGAACTGATACTTTAGTGGCAGCACTAGTCCAGAATAGATATCACCATCACCACCACCACCACCATCATCAGGTTAAATGCAGTTCAATTACTCACCCACCCAATAACTGCGAAATTGAGTCCAATTCTAAAGTCCAGAGAGTCCGCACACACAATCTTGAACAGCAAAAACCACAATCTTGATGAAACAATGAATCAGATAAACTGCCATGAGGCTAAAACACCAAAGGGTGATTTCAGGGGCTGGAAAAAAAGTCTCTGAAGTGGAGTTTTCACAGGCTGTTTCCAGAATCTGAAACCTCTATTTGAGAGACTGGGCAGGGCTACATTCAGTGTATAAGACGCACCCAAATTTTCACCCTCTTTTAGGAGGGATAACGGTGCAACTTATACTCCAAAAAATACGGTACCTTTCTTCTAAATATTCTCTTTTCCTTTTTAAAAATCGACTGCAGGTTTGTTAGTGTTCCATCTGTTTGCGAGATTTTAATCATCTGGAGTCATCACTGTCTCTATTTCATTACCATGAATTACCATCTCTCTCTCTCTCTCTCTCTCTCTCTCTCTCTCTCTCTCTCTCTCTCTCTCTCTCTCTCTCTCTCTCTCTTCACACACACACACACACACACACACACACACACTTGTATATACACCCCTAAAAATGCCACCTGATCTGCTGCTCAGAAGACTATGGGGTGGGGGATGGGGATGAGGAAGCCTGCCAAAATTGAAATCTGATTATCAATTATAATTCATGACAGCGAGATAAGAAGCCCCTCTCACCTCCCGCGGCAGGAAAGCCCTTTCGATTGCAACCATCTTCTATGAGGAGGTTTCTGGAAACACCACAAAGGAAGCAATTCTTTTATGCACACTAGGACATTTGTGATGATAGGAAAACATGGAACGATATGCAATTTATCCCAGGGATGGTAGCCAAATGGCACTGGGAGCTTTGAAATGCAAAGGTTTTGCTTCCCTCCCCCACCCCTCTATTTTTATTATGTATTATGCATCATCGTTAATAACCCCCTCTCTCTTTAATTATTGAAAAGCATGAAGTCCGTGCTTCCTTGCATTATCCATGCAAAGTAGTATCTATGATACCAACAGTATTGGGTTCCTAACCTAAATGAGGGGGTGGGATGGCAGTCGGAGAGCGAAAAGGGAGCTGCGTGTGACCGGCGGGTGGGTACGCACATCGGAGTAAGACTTGGCTTCTGCACATGTCCAGAAGGCAAAATTCCACAAGAGGGTGCATGGGTGTGTGAGATTTTGGCATTTGGTGTGTGTGTGATTTTTTTTGCTTCCACGCTGTTGTGGTTAGCTCTGGCCCAGCTCCTGCCCCAAGGGCTGTGGATGTGGGGGAGACATCCACATGCTGCAGGCCTGTTTTGCCCCCGGTGGAATCTGCTGATGAAGGCTCCTCTGACCAAGAAAACATGAGTGACAGGGAGGAGGAGAGTGTGGCAGACAGCTCGGAAGGAGATCAATTATCTAGCTCCTCCTTGGATTCAGAACAAGAGTTAATGATACAGCCACGCATGCGGAGAGCGATGCATAGGCAACAACAACTGAGAGATTATTATCAAAGAAAATGAGGCCACCTGTGGTTGGGTGGGGCTGTGGTGATTAGTGAGGCTGCTATAAATAGCAGCCTGTGGGTTTGGCCATTGTGGAGGATTATCTGATTGTTGTGTTTCATGACTGCTTTACTGACTTTGACCTTTTGTGTGTTGATTTCCCCCCGCTTTGAAACTAAACCAGAGCAAAGTGTGTTTCACTTTGTGAAAGAAGAAGGATTGTGAATTGCCTCACAGCTGCAAGCTAAGTATCACAGAACAGATAAGGGACTTGTACAAATTACCAGTTTGTTTGGAGACGAGTGCTCTTTGCTACACCAAAAGAGGGCTTAGTTTAAGTGAATTTTCATTATAAAGAACATTGTTTTGAATTTTCAATCGTGTGTGTGTCTGAAATTTGTACCTGTGAATTTTTGGGAGGATTCTACCAGAGAGCCCGACAGAACACACGCATGAGCAGAAGCAAAAGAAATCACTGGAATCTGATGCGCCCGCACATTTTTTTCACAAGATTTGCTTTCTGTGCATGTGCAAACACCAAATCTTGCTCCGATGTATGTGTATCTACTCTGGACGCATTCACGCATCCGCCGGTCACTTATAGCTGCACATTCATCAGCACTGGTAGTGGAGGTAAGTTGCAACCCCCGCTTTGCAACGCACATGTAATGTGAGTTGCAAAAGGAAAACTTGGCATAGCATGTTGGACTAAGATGCAAAACAAATACAGTGGTACCTCTACCTAAGAACGCCTCTACTTAAGAACTTTTCTAGATAAGAACCGGGTGTTCAAGATTTTTTTGCCTCTACTTAAGAACCATTTTCTACTTAAGAACCCGAGCCTGGAAAAATCTCCCAGGAAATTTGAGAGCAGTACGAAGGCCCGGCCAGTTTCCTGCCATTTTCCCTTTAATCCCAGCCATCTCAGGCTTTTCTGGGCTGCCATAGGAGCCTTTTGGTGGCGCTTAAGGAGGCTTTGGCAGCCCAGAGCGAATGGAGCGTTTTCCTTTCTCCGGCCGCTGCCTCAGAGTCCCTCTTTTTCTTTTAAGCCTTAAAGTTTTGGATTTTTTTATTCCCCTTACCTAACCTTCTTCCTTTGGCAGTGAATAATAATGATGATGATGATGATGATGATGATGATGATGATGATGATGATGATGATGATGATGGTGATGATGATGATAATCATCATCATCAAGAACCGGATGTTCAAGATTTTTTTGCCTCTTCTTAAGAACAATTTTCCAGGAAATTTGAGAGCGGCACGAAGGCCCAGCCAGTTTCCTGCCATTCCCCCATTAATTCCATCCATCCTTTTCTGGGCTGCCAGAGGAGCCTTGTGGCACTTAAGGAGGCTTTGGCAGTCCAGAGCAAACAAAGCATTTTCCTTTCTCTCGGCACTTGGAGAGGGAATAAACCTCTGCCAGTGCCCAGAGGAAATAAATGCTCCCTTCGCTCTGGGCAGCTACTGTCCTCCTCTTCCTCTTCCTCTTCCTCTTCCTCCTCCTCCTCCTCCTCCCACTCAAATTCCAAGCTTTTATTTCTTTCCTAATGGGTTTGCACGCATTATTTGCTTTCACATTGATTCCTATGGGAAAAATTGCTTCTACTTAAGAACTTTTCTACTTAAGAACCTGGTCACGGAACGAATTAAGTTCTTAAGTAGAGGTACCACAGTAATCCCCTGTGTAAAATCTTGCACGCAGGCTTTGGAAAGTCCTTATCCATCGCCAGGTGAAAATAAGCTGTAGAATATTCCCACAATGCTGTCGTTTTCATTTCCCAACTCCCCAGAAGTAATTGAAGGGATCTTAGGATTATCTCCGATTCTTCTGGCTCAGAAATGATGATCATAAGAAGTAAACAACAACACCAACCCAAAACCACTTTCCTGCCCTGAGCTGCGGTCCTTGGGTAGCAACTCAAATCCCCTTGTGGTGGCTCAGCATGGAAATAAAGAAAGGAAGAGGAATAAAAATATTTTTTTCTATGTCACCTCATCCTGTATTGAAAAGAAGACCAGAGGAGGGGGGGGATCAATTGATCACTTCCCCTGGTTGGTTTTAAACAGGGAGCTGCAAAGCTGTTACGTTAAGCATTCCCCTGAGATAGCTTCATGTTTAGGAGCCAGGAAGGAGGTGAGACAAGCATTCCTGCTAAGGGGGGGGGGGGGGAGAGAAAGCCACAAGTACTAAATCAATAAGTGCAACAAATCAACAAAGGAAAACGCGAGCTTAGAAATAATTTTGAACTGTACTGAACTGGATTGGAAAATAGAGTGGCTCAATTGTACAGTGGGGTGGACATCTTAAGAACACCGATGTCCACAAGGACTACTAAAAGTCTTGGTGAGGAATCAGCGCCGTAAATTTAATAAAGCAAAGGAAACCATTGTTTGGGAGGGGGAGGTTAAAGGGACAGGGACAGGTCCTGGATTGGGGGAGATGGTGTTCCGGTATTGAAAATAGAACTGCACGGGCAACTGCAGGTGACCGGTGGTGGGCTTGCATGTCGGAACAAGATTTGACTTCTATGCAAATTATGCAGGTGCCAATTTTTATTCTTTCTTCCACATATTATTAATAAATGATATTCTAAATGGGCAAGTCAAGCCCTATATATGCCAATGTAAATAAACTCAGCTTACTCTAAATATTCAGTCATTTAGTCATTTTATTTCGGTCACTGACCAGTCATACAAAACAAAAGAGTCACAATTGATTAGTATAAAACAAGCTACGCAATCACATAACAATGCTCTTCATATTCCCTTTCTATTACAAAATGGAAAATGTAATACTGTAATTCCTTTGAAATATTTCTGCTTATCTACATTTATTAAAAACCCTCTTACAAGTTCACGGTGCCCATTTCAAAGTTTATAATATGAGTAATTATGTAATAAGATCAACTATCTCGGAGACGAAAGGCAGGAGAAAAATAATATCGGGGTAGGATTGTTCCTGAACAATTCCTTATTAAAGTTTCAATGAGGAACGCCCTGTGAGCTGATAAATAATAATTAAGCAAATTATGAAGCCGCTATCAAATGTGGGTATCTTTCCACAGCAAAATTAAACGGTGCAAGGAGAGGCAAAAAAAAAAAGAGGGGTAGAAACAAATTGTACAAATTTTGAAAGGAAGTTAATTTGCTTAAAAGCCAATTTTGCCTTTTTTTGTTTGTTTGAATTTTGTTAAAGGCATTTTGCTTGTCAATCACTGGGTTGCTGATATGTAAAATGAGTTGGTGTATGTGCTCCATCCAGAAGTAGGATTCACAGAATTTCTCTACCAGTTTGCCCAGCATCAACAATGTGAGTGTTCGCCCAAATGTTTGTTTTGATCATGTGTGTGCCTTCCGAGCATGCAGAATGGCATTCCGTGGGTGCACTTTGCCTGTACACATGCGTGATGCTTGAAAACATGGCTAAATAGGATTGCACAGCACCGGGGTGGGGTGAAGGCTTCTACTAGTCCACCCGAACCAGTCTGAACCGGCTGAATACCCCCTTTGGCTCCATCCAGGTGGGGGTTCCACCTATCGGCCACTACTGGTACATTCTCCCAGGCTGTCGTGGGTGCTCACACATATACACATGTGAGATTTGGCTTCTGCGCATGCGCAGCAAGAAAAATCTCATGCGGGGATTCTCTCACACATGAGATTTTACCTATTTTGGGTGATTTCTTTGCTTCAGTGCATGCGCAGAAGCAAAAACCGCCAAAAATCAGAAAAATCTCATGCACAAGAGCGCCCTTGTGCGAAATTTCACTTGCTATGCATGTGCAGAAGCCAAATCTTGTATGTGCATGCATGTTCATGCATCAGAGTCATGAAGATGCGTGCGTATCTCCATTTCCGCTACCAGAGCCCCGATCCCAGTCGTACCTGATGCAAACCATTACTGGCTCCATCCAGTAATGGGCAGCCAAAATTTTTACTGCCACACTGTGGGTGTGGCTCATTTTGTGGGTGTGGCTTGATGGTCATGTGACTGGGTAGGAGTGGCTTGCTGGCCATGTGACCAGGTGGGAGTGGCTTGAATGATCATCATCGTTCAAGTGAACTGTTAAGTCCTTGACTTACAACCTCACCAGTGTCGCTTGCTTTGCGTTTCTAGTTATCTACTTCCTGGCTCACCCCATGCCTCAGGCTGGAAGCTAGGTGAACAGGTGCTGATCAGCTGTTGAGAAAAGATGGGGGGGAAGGACCCCCCACACCTCCTGCTGCTTTCTGAGGAGGAGGAAAAGGACGGGAGAGGGGGATTTAAAGATATTGGAAAGCCAAGGGGGAGTCACAAGATTATTATTGCTGCACGATGCCTTTTCAGTCAACTGCAAGTGGAGTGAGGGCTTTGCAAGGGGAAAAAGACCCCAGCCCAGACTGCTTTTGCGTGGCGTGGCTCGACTCTCCTTTTCCCCCCTGCTGCTGCTGCTGCATGCTCCTCGCTTTTTTCCTCTTTCCTTCTTCCTGGCCTCAGGAGGTGGCTGTGTGAGGCTGGAGGGGAGCCAGGCAGGAGAGAGGGAAGCTTGTCTGAGGCCAGGAAGGAGGAAAGAGGAAAAAAGCAAGGTACGTGCAGCAGCAGCAGGAGGGGAAAAAAAGAGAGCTGAGATGAGATTGGTAATCCAGGAAGTGACTGCCACTGGTCAGCTAGAGCTGCACATGCAACTTCATTTCTGCTGGTGGAACTGCGTTCCACCCCGTCCTTCCTGCTGCCCACCCCTGGCTCCATCACATCTGAATAATTCTTTTTCCTTTTTCTTTTTCCATGACTGTTGAAGCCAAGAAATCTAGATGCTGGGGTGTATAGGGAGGAAATCGTATACTTATTGCAAGCAGGCTGTTTGGGGTGTTGTAAATTTCATGTTCTGGTGGGTTACTTTAGTTTTCCAATTTAAACAGCGTGCTGAAGCAGAAAGGTTGGTTCGTTGTTCCTTTTTCTCTCTCCCCCCCTCCCCACTTTATCATCTTTCTTTTCTTTTCCAAAGAAAGGGCTGACACTCGTCTTATGAGCAGTGTGGCTCAGAATACTAAGTGCAGCATGCATAATCAAGAGCGGCGAACGAGAGTGATTGCAGCTTGCGTGGATGTGAGAGAGAGCTGTCAGAGTCCACAGATCAGGCGATTATGGGGTGGGTTATATTAACCACAGTGGCAGCTCCGCTTCTGGTGACAGGCCAGGCTCGCATTCATTGCACATCATTTAGCATCATATTAGTGTATGGGGAGGCAGGCGGCAACGATGCCACCGGTACAGTCAGCAGTGGCATTTAGTGCATTAGTAGCAATTGCAGACTGCCAAGCCTTCTGTGAAAAGAAGATCCTAGAGGAGCTCAAAAGCCAAGCCAGGAGAAATAGCCACTGTTTAGCTGATCCTCCATGGCTCAAAACCATGGAACTTTTGATCCTCCTCTATTCCATTGGTGATCTGCATTTTTTCTAATGTCAATGACTAGATCAACTTTTTGGGGAGATGATTGGCAAACGTTGTACCTTCAAGATCATCAGTCAAAAAACCAAATGACTGTCAGGTCCTAAGAACCAAGAATGACACATGGGGGTCATTTTAAGCAGTTCTTTATTGTTGTTCGCCTACAGACAGAAACCTATTGGAGTAAAGTAACAATCTACATAAATATAAGGTATAATCGGTGAGGTGCTAGGGAGGGTCTGACTTCACCCTCTCCCTGCCTACCAAATATTTCAAATTTTACTGTCTCTCTGCTCTCTGGGAAACAGTCCCTCCCTCCTGCGAGTCCAGACTATGGCAAAGTCTAAGGCAGTGATGGTGAACCTTTTTTCCCTGCCAAAAGAATATGTACATGTGCTCGAGTCCTTGGAGAGGGGCAGCATACAAATCTAATAAATTATTATTATTATTATTATTATTATTATTATTATTATTATTATATCAATACAACACAGCAAACGAGATCACTATGCTGGATTTCGTATTTCATCACCAGTCGGGCGTTTCCCAAGCACCTAGACTGCATGATGTAGCGGCGAATTATGTTTGCCGATCCCAGTAAAGCGGCCTTTTGCAATTGACAGATGGAGATTTTGTCAATTCCGATGGTTTTCAAATGTCCACTGAGATCCTTTGGCACTGCGCCCAGCGTGCCAAGTACCACTGGGACCACTTTCACTGGCTTATGCCAGAGTCGTTGCAGCTCGATTTTTAGATCTTCGTATTTCACTAATTTCTCTAGCTGCTTCTCCTCAATTCTGCTGTCCCCTGGGATTGCGATGTCGATGATCCATACTTTCTTTTTCTCCACAATCAGGATGTCTGGTGTGTTATGCTTCAGAATTCGGTCAGTCTGAAGTCTGAAGTCCCACAGTAGTTTTGCTTGCTCATTTTTGACCACTTTTTGGGGCTTATGATCCCACCAGTTCTTTTCCATTGGTAAATGGTAGTTCCGGCACAAGTTCCAGTGGATCATCTGTGCCACAGCATCATGTCTTTGCTTGTAGTCAGTCTGTGCGATCTTTTTGCAGCAGCTGAGTATGTGATCGATTGTTTCATCTGTTTCTTTACAGAGTCTGCACTTTGGATCGTCTGTTGATTTTTCAATTCTGGCTTTGACAGCATTTGTTCTAATGGCCTGTTCTTGTGCCGCCAGTATTAGTCCTTCTGTCTCCTTTTTGAGTGTTCCACTTGTAAGCCATGACCAGGTCTTTTCTTTATCCACTTTGCCTTCAATCTTCTCCAAGAACTGGCCATGCAATGCTTTGTTCCGCCAACTGTCCATACGACATTGAGTTACATTTTTTCTGTACTGGTCCTTAGTTTGCTTCACTTTGAGAAGCTTCCTATTATTGACCTCCATCAATGCTGACTCTTTGCTCTCCTTCACATAGTCAGATTATTATTATTATTATTATTATTATTATTATTATTATTATTATTATTATTATTATTATGCATGCACAAGTGCCCTCACCCATGATTCAATGTCTGTGGAGGGTGAAAACAGCTTCCCCCTCCCTCTGGAGGCAGGAAATGGCCTGTTTCCCAACTTCTGGTAGGCCCAGTAGGCTCATGTTCCAAAGGCTTCCCTGGAGCTAAAATGGAGGGTAGAAACACCCTTATTCCCTCCGGAGGCTCTCTGGAAGCCAAAAACGACCTCCCAGACCCTCTATGTGAGCCAAAAATCAGCTGGCGAGCACACACATGTACATTGGAGCTGAGCTAGGGCAACGGCTCATGTGCCAGTGGATATGGCTCTGTGTGCTACCTGTGGCACCCGTGCCATAGGTTCACCATCACTGCTCTAAGTGATAGACTGAAAGGATTAAGTTTACACTTTTCCCATCAGGTTCGCTAGGATAGGAGGTACAAATTAGAGGCATCAATGAACAGCAAAATAAACAACCATTTATGTCCTACCGTTCTTTCATCTTCTCGTGAGTGCATTCTCTTGTACATGATATTGATCTCTCAGTTCTTTCTTTTATGCTAGGAAGACCTGGGCATTTTACAGCCTGCAGGCCACATCTGATCTGCAATCAGTCCTAGTGCAGCCAGTGGCATTGGAAATGGAGCAGCAGCAGTGGCAGGGGTGGGGCGGTGTTGGATGGGCAGGACGTCAATGCAGCAGTGAGAATATGGGGGTGGCAGCAACCAGTAAAGGGCTGCTCATCTTCAGTGCTGCTGGTACACACTCCAAGGCTGCCGTGGGCACGTGCATGCCCATTGGCACAGGATTCAGCTTCTCTGCATATGCAACAAGCGAAATCTCATGTGAGAATGCGTGCACAAAGGAGATTTCGGTAATTTTTGCTGATATTTTTGCTTCTGCGCATGCACAGGAGCAAAACAAAAATCACCAAAAATAGGCAAAATCTCACTTGCACAAGTGTACTCACATAAGATTTCATGCAGGGGCATGAAATCACCAAATCTCATGTGAGGGCGCATGTGCATGCATCAGGAATGTGCAGCTGTACATGCAGCTCCCATTTTTCCAACTGGAGCTGTGCACCAGTCTTCATAATCAGCAGCCCATCACTGGCAGCATCCCTCCACAACATTCTCAGTTTCTTGGAACATTAATTGCTCACTGCTATGCTAGGAGATATATCTTAGAGGAAGACAAAAATATGGGCAATGGTACAAATACAGATGGGGCGTTAAGCCAAGATAGTAGAATACCAAACACTCAGTCCCTTAACCTTCCAGAAGGCCTTAAAGAGCTGTCTCTCCTCCCAATTGCTGAAATAGGGTGAGGCTGGAGTTTGATGATTATAGTGCCATAATGGCAAATCTATGGGACACATGCCACAGGTGGTACACAGAACCTTCTCTGAGAGCACATTAGTCGTTGCTCCAGCTCAGTTCCACTGAGCATGCTTGTGCCACCTTCCAACCAGCTGGTTTTGGGGTCTCTGCTGTGCATGCATGGGAGGTGGGGCGCATGCACAATCATCATGGGCACATGCATGGGGTTCGCACATGCATGAATGACGGTTGCCAACATGCATGAATGGGTGAGCGTGGCGCATATATACATTAGCTGCCTTCATAGAAACATAGAAACATAGAAGACTGATGGCAGAAAAAGACCTCTAGTCTGCCCTTATACTATTTTCTGTATTTTATCTTAGAGTGGATCTATGTTTATCCCAGGCATGTTTAAATTCACTTACTGTGGATTTACCAACCACGTCTGCTGGAAGTTTGTTCCAAGGATCTACTATTCTTTCAGTAAAATAATATTTTCTCATGTTGCTTTTGCTCTTTCCCCAATTAACTTCAGATTGTGTCCCCTTGTTCTTGTGTTCACTTTCCTATTAAAAACACTTCCCTCCTGAACCTTATTTAACCCTTTGACATATTTAAATGTTTCGATCATGTCCCCCCTTTCCCTTCTGTCCTCCAGACTACACAGATTGAGTTCATTAAGTCTTTCCTGATACGTTTTATGCTTAAGACCTTCCACCATTCTTGTAGCCCGTCTTTGGACCCGTTCAATTTTGTCAATATCTTTTTGTAGGTGAGGTCTCCAGAACTGAACACATTATTCCAAAAGTGGTCTCACCAGCGCTCTATATAGCGGGATCACAATCTCCCTCTTCCTGCGTGTGATACCTCTAGCTATGCAGCCAAGCATCCTACTTGCTTTTCGTACTGCCCGACCACACTGTTCACCCATTTTGAGACTGTCAGAAATCACTACCCCGAAATCCTTCTCTTCTGAAGTTTTTGCTAACACAGAACTGCCAATACAATACTCCGATTGAGGATTCCTTTTCCCCAAGTGCATTATTTTACATTTGGAAACATTAAACTGCAGTTTCCATTGCTTTGACAATTTGTCTAGTAAAGCTAAGTCATTTACCATATTACAGACGCCTCCAGACTTCAAATGAGTGACCTGTGTCTTTCAAATGCAGATGGACTGCTGAATCTAGCCCTGGTGTGTTTGTTCTGCCATGTTGTGCCATGTGCTTGGGAAGTGGTTGTTTTGCTTCCCCAATGTACAGATCAGCACACTGCCTTGTACTGCATATACCACATGGCTCGGTTTCTGTCTGGGTGTTTTGTCTTTGGGGTGGACAAGCTTCTGCCTTGGGTTTGAAATGTGCACATATGTTATCTTGGCTGAAGATCATAGTTACCATATGTTCTGTCGGACTCTCTGGTAGAATCCTCCCAAAAATTCACAGGTACAAATTTCAGACATACACACCTTTGAAAATTCAAAACAATGTTCTTTATAATGAAAATTCACTTAAACCAAGCCCTCTTTTGGTATAGCAAAGAGCACTCATCTCCAAACAAACTGGTAATTTGTACAAGTCCCTTATCAGTTCTGTGATACTTAGCTTGCAGCTGTGAGGCAATTCACAGTCCTTCTTCTTTCACAAAGTGAAACACACTTTGCCCTGGTTTAGTTTCAAAGCGGGGAAAAATCAGCACACAAAAGGTCAAAGTCAGTAAAGCAGTCACAAAACACAACGATCAGATAAACCTCCACAATGGCCAAACCCACAGGCTGCTATTTATAGCAGCCTCACTAATTACCACAGCCCCACCCAACCACAGGTGGCCTCATTTTCTTTGATAATAATCTCTCAGGTGTTGTTGCCTATGCATCGCTCTCCACATGCGTGGCTGTATCATTAACTCTTGTTCTGAATCCAAGGAGGAGCTAGATAATTGATCTCCTTCTGAGCTGTCTGTCCCACTCTCCTCCTCCTGTCACTCATGTCTTCTTGGTCAGAGGAGCCTTCATCAGCAGATTCCACTGGGGGCAAAACAGGCCTGCAGCATGTGGATGTCTCCCCCACATCCACAGTCCTTGGGGCAGGAGCTGGGCCAGAGCTAACCACAACACCATAGGGGCCAGAAACCTGGTGGAGGTCCTCCACTCAGCTCAGGATTTGTATAAAAATTATTTATTCAATAAACAGTGCATAAGCTTACCACCCTCACTGCCTCCCCGACATATGGGGAGAGCAGTCCATCGCTGCCTTTACCAAGGCAGAGAAAGAT
>NC_091951.1:341439090-341491590 GCF_031021105.1 Erythrolamprus reginae | reverse complement strand
CTTGGTGCATGTTCTGCCGGGCTCTATGGTATGTGTCTTCTGAAAATTCAAAGGTACAAATTTCAGACACACACACACTTGAAAGTTGAAAAACAATGTTCTTTATCACAAAAATTCAAAAGAAACAAAGCACCCTTTTTGTATTGCAAAGAGCACTCGTCCCGAAAACAACCTGGTAGTCTGTACTTAATCAGTCCTTAAGTACTTAGCTAGCAGCTTGTCCTAAAGCAAATTTCTGTGCATTTTCTATTGTTTTATCATTCCTAGATTTTAACCACAGCGTTATTAACGTCTTTGTCTGCAAAAAAGGAATGCTGAAAAAAGGAGGAGAGAAGAAGAGGAAAGAACATTTGAACAGTCCTATACAATAATGACAATAAATGACTATTGGCCAACTCCATTTCAGATCTCAAAGATAGCAATGTCCTTCACAATGTGATGCTATTTAGGGTGTAAACATTTCCTCTGAGAGGTTATTGAGATGTCAGGAGTGGCTCTGGCAACTGCTGTTCTGGCTTCCTTTGTTACACATCCAGACAGCTATGTCTCTATCTTCATCCTGGATTATGTATGTTTTAACAGTTCAGTCCTATCCACTACAATTTTTCAAACTGGTCTTATCTGTGACAGGTCAAGCAAGGGATGCTGGCTAGCGATAGTACTGGGTTCATCCTCAATGCCGAAGGAAGGAAGCCTCTTAGAGCAGACTGCTATAACATGTACAATGGGCTGTGAACCTGAATGGTTAATGTACTTAGAGAACCTGCTGGTGTGTTCTGGTCTGATTTCTCCTTATTAAGAAAGGATTCGCCGTATCTTGTTGTGAGCCGCCCCGAGTCTGCGGAGAGGGGCGGCATACAAATCTAAATAATAAATAAATAAATAAATAAAATTTATGCCTTGGGAAATGCTTATAAGATTGCATCTGCTCCTTGGAAATGACTTTGGGGTGGTGGCAAATTGTAGCATGTGTCAGATCTTGAATTCATTTCATTTTCCAAATGTAGTAGAAGGTGGAAAATCTAGGGCAGGGCAACCTCTCAGAAAAATGGGGAAAATAGACCTTTATGTTCAAAGCCATGGGAAATCCAAGGATTACAGGAGATCGAAGACACCAGAACACCCATGCTAGACTACTGCTCATCTGTCTGGAACCCATACCACTTCTCCGTACTGAAGGAGCGGGTCCAGCAGTCACATGGGTTGCTCATGTCCAATCCGGTGGAACTGAGCCTAGTGTTAAAAAAGCTTGCTGGATCCGCCCCTTCCCCAGAATTCGCTCAGTTCGCATATCCTGCGGTTGTATTGTGATAGCTCGTTCAACATTCTAACACCTTCCCTTCGATCTTTCCTTCAAAAGTAGTAAGAATTGTTTATCCTTATTTGTTTACTTGCACTAATAGCGCCAGCCGTTTGCGGCTCGGCTTTTTTCCTTGGGAGAAGTTGCGGTTTCGTTTTCCCACGGCTGTTTTGCCGTTTACGATCCCCACTGCCGCTTGTGGATTCCTTTAATCCTTTGGCCTGGAGGTCTTGGTGCAAGTATTGCCTCTTTGATTTATTTATAGTACTATTGTTAAGGGCTTAAGAAATACCTCCTGCGGAGTGAGACGCTTGTTTCTAGTCTCCTGGACTTAGTCGATCGCTTCCCCTTTAAGAATTCTATTACGGAGCGATTTTTCGGCGCGAAGGCCTTCGCGCCCTTTTTTAATTTAGGCCTCTCGTGTTGGCCTTCTGCCAGCCGCGTAGGCCTCAGTCCACCGCTCGGATCCCGGAGTGGGCTTTGGGACGCTCAGGCTTAATTCTCCACTGGCTAAGCCTCCAACCAGAGTGCCTTGGTTACTTTAACCCTGCTGTTCTGTTCGGGTCTGTGAGACCCGAAATCAAGGTTTGAGACCCTGTAAAAAATTTTCCCTGCATATCTGAAACTTGAAATTTCATGACTTTTCATCATTTCAGGGGTTCTCTCTATGAGAATTTTTTGGGGGGGGGTGGGAGGTTTCTTTCTTGCTGAAAAAAAAAACCTCCCTAATGTTATGTTCCCGGGTCACCCTGACCCGGACCGAAAACTCTTCATTTGCAGTGCTTATGTTTGGTCTTTTTGAAAGCTTTTTTCACTTGGAAAGTAGTCTGAACATTTCTTCACACAATGGAATGAAAATTGAACTGAAAAAATTAATCCTTATTGGTTTATTTTGCCCATAAATGTGCCTCCCCCCCCGTTTTTGTGAAAGTTTTTTCAATTTATGGATAGTTTTGCTTGCAAAATGCAGTCTATTTTACTGGAGTTGGTGTGGGAATGGTACCTTGAACATTTCTGAATATAAGAAAAATATAAAGGAACTGAAAAAAATGATTCTTACTGTTTTTTTAACATCAGAAATAAGGCCTCCCCCCCCCCTGGCTGCTTGCAACAATTTTCACTTTTTATTTTTTTATGCTCCAAATCCGAAATATTCTTTAAAATCTTACGCATTCATTTACTCAATTTAACAATGCTGATCATCAAAAAAATATTTGTGGGGGTGGGGGAAAATTTTTTTTCTTGGCAAAAAAAAAGTCACATTTACTCTGTTCGGGTCATATAGACCCGGATCAAAATGATTTTTTTTAGGTACTTGAATTTGGTCTTTTTGAAAACTTTTTCCACTGGAAAACTAGTTTGAACATTTATGAACATAATGATATGAAAATTGAACTGGAAAAATTGAGACTTATATTTTTATTTTGATCAAAAAGCCCCTCCCCCCATCCTTTTTGAATTTCGTGTCAATTTATATTTTTTAAGGCTACAAATCCCTAAGGAATTTTCCCCCAAAAGGTTTGATATACTAAATTGAACAATCCTGAACATAAGAAAAATATAAATGAACTGAAAAAAATGACTCTTATTGGTTTATTGTTTTATACTCGAGTATAAGCCTACTCGAGTATAAGCCTATTTGAGTATAAGCATGGGGGCCCATTTATGAGCAAAATAAACCAATAAGGATCATTTTTTCAGTTTAATTTTCATATCATTATGTTCAGAAAGGTTCAAGCTACCAATCCCACACCAAAATAGAATAGTAAAATAGAATGCATTTTGCAGGCAAAATTATCAATAAACTCAAAAGTTTTTATATACTAAATTGAACAATCCTAAACATAAGAAAAATAGAAATGAACTGAAAAAAAATGATTCTTATTGGTTTATTTTTGAATATAAGACCATATCATTTTATACTCGAGTATAAGCCTACTCGAGTATAAGCCTATTTGAGTATAAGCATGGGGGCCCATTTATGAGCAAAATAAACCAATAAGGATTAATTTTCTCAGTTCAATTTTCATATCATTGTGTGCAGAAATGTTCAAGCTACCAATCCCACACCAACTTTAGTAAAATAGAATGGATTTTGCAAACAAAACTATCCATAAATTGAAAAAACTTTCACAAAAACGGGGGGGGAGGCACATTTATGTGCAAAATAAACCAATAAGGATTAATTTTTTCAGTTCAATTTTCATTCCATTGTGTGCAGAAATGTTCAAACATGTTTCCAGGTGAAAAAAGCTTTCAAAAAGACCAAACATAAGCACTGCAAATGAAGAGTTTTCGGTCCGGGTCAGGGTGACCCGGGAACATAACATTAGGAACTTTTTTCGAACAGAACAGCAGGGTTAATTAAAGTTTAGGGAGGCTGGCCACGCTGTATTTGGGGACACGAACTCTGGGTTTGCCCAGATTGCCCTCAAGTCTCAGCAGCTCCGAGGCCTCGGAGCAGGATCCATTCCTCTTGGGAAGTCTTTGAAATTCTTCTCCCTAATTATTCAGTTATTTGGCTCAGCCTTGTCTTCTGTTAATTGTCAGACTATGGCTACTTTTCCCAAGAGAGGCACCACTCAAGGTCCCAGAGAGGCCAGGCCTACAGGCGATGAGATTACCAGTATCCCCCAGGCCTCGACCTCCTCTTCTTCAGGGGCCCGCCCCTCGACCAAAGTCACCAGGGCTGAGAAGAGAAGGGACCTAGCCCTACAAAAAATCCATGACAAATCAGCAAAGCGTTTGAAAGTACAGGCCCAAGTACTCAGTAGTCATGACCCCCCAGAGGCTTCTAACCTGCCTTCTTCTGGGGTCACTGTGTTATCTCTGGATGAGCCAAACCTAGACAGACCCCAACCTAACCTGTGGGGAATAGGTCCAGAGGAACCAGATATTATTGAAGATTCCCCCCAGCCAGGATCCTCCCAGGCCTTCAGGGATTCTTCTGCCATTCCTGCTGATATTTCTAGTTTACCTCCTGAATTCCAATCTATTTTTTCTGTGTTATCCAAGGCCATTGATGCTAAACTCTCTACCATCAATGCGCTCCCCTTACCTCCTCCACCTCCTCGTCCCTCCCGCCCCTTGGGTTCTTCCCCAACGGTTAGAGCTCCTATTCAGGATGAATCAGATTCCTCTCAGGACGAATATGAGGATATGGAGGAGGATGAGGATCCCTTTCAAGACCTCTCAGATGATGAGGAATCCCAAATAAAGGTTCCTTCTCCAATTACTATTTTTCCCTCTCAATTGTTCAAATCTCTCCTCCTCAAAGCTAGAATTTCTACGGGATTGGCGGCCCAGGAGAAACAGGCCTCCACATCCACTGATCCCCCGGAGGAGAATTTACCTTACTTCACAGAGGAACAGGAGGATAACGAGGTAATTCCTATGCCTAAATTGTTTAAAGATGCCTTACTTAAGCAGTGGGATTTCCCAGCCTCTGGGCTTAATCCCACAACCAAGGACAAAAAGTTGTACAAACTCTCCTCTTCCTATGAGGAGCTCCTGTCCTTTCCTAAACCGGATGAGCCTGTCAAGATCCTTCACTCGGCGGCTGCTGTGCCAGGCGAAGCAGAGGAAGTCCTCCGCCCAGAGGACAAGCGGATTGAACAGATGCTCAAAAGAGGTTTCACCGCAGATTCCTGGGCCATTAAAAGTTCTGCAGCAGCTTCCTTTTTCTCCAGAGCCATGCTTCTGTGGCTTCGCCAACTTCAACAGCATATTCCTCCCGATGACTTGAGAGGTCAACAAGACTTCAACAAGGTATTTGCAGCTGCTCAGTACGTGGCTGATGCCACCTTACAATCTACTAGATTTTCTGCTAAGTCTATTGCAGCTTCTACAACGGCAAGAAGACTCCTATGGCTTCGCCCTTGGCAAGCAGGAGTACGTCAGAAGTGGCAGTTATCTCTGGGACCCTTAAAGCGCGACCTTCTTTTCGGGGATCTTCTGGATCCACTCCTCACGGAAACCACGGACAAGAAGAAAGTTTTGGGTCCAACCACCAAAAAGGCCACCAAAACGCAGTCCTTTCGTCGCCCAGGGCGTCAACAAGATCAAGCGGCTTCCTATCAGAGAACTCCAGGTCAGTATTCCCCCCGCTTTCGTTCCCAAGGTAGGAACTCCAGGGGCAGAAGTTTTCGCTTCCAAAGGGGAGCGTCCTCTAACAGGGCTTCAAAAAAACCTAGATGGTAGTTTTTCCTCGATTCCCATAGGTGGCCGCCTAGCCTATTTCGCCTCTAATTGGCGTCTCACCTCCAAGGACCCCTGGGTCATTGACACTGTTCAAAAAGGCCTTCTTTTAGAATTTACTTCTCCCCCCCCTAAACGTTTTATTTCCTGCCCTTCTCCCAGGTCCTCCTCAGATTGTAACCGTATGGAGGAGGCCATTTCCCACTTATTGTCCATCAGAGCCATTCAACCGGTTCCCCCCGGTCAGAAGGGCCTAGGTTTTTATTCCATCCTATTTATGGTTCCAAAATCCTCCGGAGGTTGGAGAGCTATTTTGGATTTAAAGAAGCTGAACCTATTCATCAAATATAGGAAGTTTAAGATGCACTCCTTATCATCCATTTTGGCCGCCATCCACCCGGGTGATTTCATGGTCTCTTTAGACCTCACTGAGGCCTACCTCCATATTCCTATAGCCAAAGGCCACAGAAAATTTTTACGTTTCTCTTTTCAGGGCAGGCATTTCCAGTATAGGGCGATGCCATTTGGCCTTTCCTCGGCCCCTCGGGTCTTTACAAAGCTCTTGGGGTCCCTGGCGGCCTATATCCGGGCATCACCCATCCACATTTTATGTTACCTTGATGATATTTTGGTTCATGGGAACTCCCTAGAGAAAGTGAAAGCAGACCTTTCGGTCACCATGTCGGTTCTACAGGACCATGGGTTTTCCATCAACTTTGACAAAAGTCACCTCCAACCTTCCACATCCATTTTACATCTGGGATCCATTATTAATTCAGAAGCTTCCCAGGTCTTTCTTTCTCCTGAGAGAAAGATCAGTATAGGGGAGTTAATTTCTCGCATTTTATCTCAACCTTCAGTTTCCATAGTAGCCCTGTCTTCCCTTTTGGGGAAGATGGTGTCGTGCATAGGCATCATTCCTTGGGCTCGCCTTCATGCTAGGGAACTACAGTGGCTCCTATTACCCTTTCAGAGATCGGGGCACAGCAACTCAAGCCGTCGCATTGTCATCCCACCAATTGTTCGCAGATCCTTCAAGTGGTGGAAGTCTCCGGCCATGGACAAAGGATCCCCTTTCAGGTGCCCGGATCAATTTGTCATCACCACAGACGCCAGTCTATCGGGATGGGGCGCCCACGCCCAGGGGATGATAGCCCAGGGCACGTGGTCCCCGGAGGAAGCTTCCAAGCCAATCAATTGGCTAGAGTTAAGAGCCGTCTCCCTGGCTCTGAAGCAATTCTCTCCTCGCATCCCCAACCGGCACGTTCTCATTCTCACCGACAACATCGCCACGAAAAGCCATATCTGCAGACAGGGGGGCACGAGATCCAAGGCCCTCATGAGGGAGGCCCTCAAGTTAGGCCTTTGGGCGGAAAAACATCTTCGGTCGCTCCTAGCCGACCACATCTCGGGGAGCCTCAACGTCCAGGCGGATTGGCTATCTCGAGCAACGATAGACCCCGGAGAGTGGAATCTCCATCAAGACCTGTTCCATCAAATCAGCCTCAGATTCGGCCTACCAGTTCTGGATCTCTTCGCGACCAATGCGAACGCCCAACTCCCTCGCTTTTTTTCCAGATTTCCATCCCCGGGAGCGGAAGCAATCAATGCCCTCCGGAGCCCATGGCCTCCAGGCCTACTCTACGCATTCCCTCCAATTCCAATTCTCCCGGACGTGATTCACAAGGTCCTCACCGAGAGGGCCCGAGTAATCCTAATCGCCCCTCATTGGCCCCGCCGGCCCTGGTTCGCGGATCTCCAACAGTTGTCCGTCCAGGACCCTTGGCGACTCCCCGTTTCGGGGGATATGCTGCGGCAGGGGGCCTCATTCCATCCAGACCCGGAGTGGTTCCACCTCACCGCCTGGCTGTTATCAGGAGAGACCTAGAACTGCGTGGACACGACCCCGATACAGTGGAGGTCATCTTAAAGGCCAGAAGGGGTTCGACCAATCGAATCTACGACCATACGTGGTCCAAGTTTCACCAGTGGTGTCTACAGGAGGGTCTCTCTCCCCTGTGCATCCCCATACACAGGATCATTTCCTTCCTTATGCAAGGTTTCCATAAAGGACTTTCCACCAGCACCCTCCGGCGTCATCTGGCGGCCATTTCCTCTGTCCTAGCGGGGCCCCGCAGACAGCCTCTCCGTTCCTTTCCAGAAGTTCAGGAATTCCTCAAGGGTATAGCCAACCTCAGACCTTCCAAGGTCCACAGGTATCCATCCTGGGATTTGCCACGGGTTCTCCATTCCCTCACGCAGGCACCATACGAACCCTTAAAATCGGCGTCCCTCAGGTACCTATCCTTTAAAGTGGCATTCCTGGTGGCTATTACCTCTGCCCGACGCATTTCGGAGTTGGCTGCCCTCTCAATCAGGCAGGACCTCTGCCAATTTCATCAGGACAAGGTAGTCTTGCGACTGGACCCCACCTTCTTACCCAAGGTCAGTTCCATGTTCCACAGGACCCAGGATATTGTCTTACCTTCCTTCTGCCTCCAACGGGACCACCCCTTAGCAATTAGATGGCACACCCTGGATCTCATTAGAGCGCTGAGGATCTATATCCAACGCACAGGACCCTTTCGGAGGTCGGAAGCACTTTTTATAGCCTATCATCCCAGAGTCATGGGGGCCAAAGTGTCTTCTACAGTGATAGGCCGTTGGATCAGAGGGACTATATCTAAGGCCTACGAATCGGCCGCCCTCTCAGTTCCAAGGAACATCACAGCGCATTCCACCAGGAGCGCAGCCACCTCGGCTGCTTGGGCGACTCAAGCCCCGTTGGAGGAGGTCTGCAAAGCAGCCACTTGGGCCTCGCCAAATTCCTTCATCAGGCACTACAAAATTGATTCTTACGCCTCAGCGGATGCTGCCTTCGGCAGAAGGGTACTCCAATCCGTTATCTCTCACGATAGCAATCTAATCCCACCCTAGGGACCATCTATTGGGTATGTCCCATGTGACTGCTGGACCCGCTCCTTCAGTACGGAGAATAGGCGTTGATTGCTTACCTGAACGCCTCTTCTCGTACGGTGAGCGGGTACAGCAGTCACTTCCCGCCCTTGTATGTGTCTTCTTTACCTTCCTATAACCTTTCTTCCTCTAACAATGAGAGTTGAACACTACAGAGCTTCACAGCTGAGCCTAGTCTATGGATTCGCGAATTCTGGGGAAGGGGCGGATCCAGCAAGCTTTTTTAACACTAGGCTCAGTTCCACCGGATTGGACATGAGCAACCCATGTGACTGCTGTACCCGCTCACCGTACGAGAAGAGGCGTTCAGGTAAGCAATCAACGCCTATTCTCCACTGCATCTGGAAGGAGAGTCCAACATGGGTATTTAACCAATCCTATTGGTAGAGACTGAGTAAAAAATTAACATAATAATAGGCACCGCCCCCAGCAGTCTCCCATGAACCTCAGTTTTAAAAACTCAGTCCAAGAGTAGAGTCATACTGAGTTTGCTTAGAGTAAAATAAATGTTTTTTACCATGTTTAATGTGTTGTTTTTGTCTCCTCTCCAGATTGGAACAGCGTTGGAGGCAGGGGTCTCTGTCCTCCGAGGACAACACCCCCACCAATCTCCTTAGGGGCTGTTTCCCTCCGCGGGATCTGCCCCCAAGAGGAGCAACTCAGCCCGGAGTCACTGGCCTCCGCGGTCAAACGAGGGCTGCGGGCCGAAGGTGGGGGGGTCCGCCCCCCCCCCACTGGGAGGTCCGAGACGAAAGGCACCCCAGGGGACTCCGTAAGAAGAGCGGAGTCCCGATCAGCTGTGAAGCGGCGAGGTCGCTGGTACCGCCGGGAACGCTGCAGAGCCTCGGAAGAGGCAGGAGCCGAGAGGTCCCCAGGAGGTTTAAGGACGTCGGGGAAGCGGCGAAAGACGAGTTTCGAGCGGCGAAGCGTTTGGGAAGGGCGAGAAAGCCCGCAAAAACGCTGGGCGCCGCCATCTTGGGTAGCCCCCAAGAGAGCTATAAGAGTGCCGACCGGAAGGGCTTCCGGCAGCTGTAAGGCGCCAAAGGAGCTTTGGACTCTAGAGCGCAAGCGCAACAACAAGGGGTAGCCGGTCGCCATTTTGTTCGACGTGACGAGGTGCAAAAAGAGGTTTTCGAGCTCGGTGTTCAAAGCAGATTGCTAATAGTGAGTAGAATGGATAAACAAACCGGAGAAAGCAAAGCGGGGTCACCAGTAGCCCCTAAGGAAAAGGAAAAGGGGAAGGCTAAGGAGAAGTCCAAGGCCTCCCAGTCTCCAGCCTCGGCAGCCTCACTGAAGGAGGCAGAAAAGCGCATAAAAGCGCTGGAGAAGAAATTAGAGGCAGCCTTGCAGCCTTCCCCTTCAGTGGTGCCCCTGACTCAGAGACAGGTACCCACTCCTGACCCCATGACCCCACAATCAGCCTATGGGCACACGGGGGCCTTCCAGGAGGGTGATTGGTCACCAGATGGACAGTTCTTTTCAATACCTCAGGTGGCACCTTCACCAACTCCGTCTTGGACACGACCTGAGTCAGTGGGGCCGGCTCAGAGAGGCCCACAGGCCCCTTCAGCCACGTTCACCCCTACGGCAGCCGGCCTGCGGTCACAGCAGGGGTCCTGGCAGCACATGCCCGCAGATATGCAGGAGTTGATGGCTGAGGTCTACGCGCAAGGGGTGAACGCAGGGTCAAGCCAGTATGTACGCCGAGCTGCACCCCAGTCAAGAAACCTTTGGCCAGCACCGCCCCCCTCGGGGCTGGGGTCCCTATCAGAAGAACCGGCCTTTGGCGAGGACAGTGACAAGGAGTACGAGTTCTCGGAGGATGAGAACCCGCCGGAGCAACAGCCTGTAGCAGGTCTCTTTAAACCAGCATTGTTTAGGACCTTGCTTTTTAAGGCAAAGCAAGTAATGAACCTCCAGGGAACCAAAACAACAGAAGAAGACGCCGGTAAGACTTCAGCTTCTCTGCTTAGGGAGCCCCAACCCGAGACTGATTCTATTCCGGCTTCACACATTTTCATTGAAGGAGTCAAAAAACCGTGGCAATATCCCGCAGCGGCCCAAGGACCGTCTAACCTGGAGAGGAAATTTTATACGTTTGATGAGGAGGTGGAAAAACTTTTGGAGTTCCCTCCCATTGACCAACCAGTAGTGACACTGGTTTCCAGTGCCCTGGTTCCCTCCGAGACGGGAGAGAGCCTGAAACCTGAAGACAGGAAGGCGGAAACCCTGTTGCGCAAAACCCACCAGATGGCTGGTTGGGGGTTCAGGGCAGCTGCTGCGGCCTCCTTCTTCAACAGAGCCTCAATAATGTGGCTCCAAGAAATGCAGTCACGGATTGGACCGGAGGAGGGTAGATTACGCCAGGATTTAAGTAAGTTACTGGCGGCAGCAGAGTTTTCGGCCGATGCGACCCTCCACGCGGCTAAGTTCGCCAGCAGAGGCATGGCTACCACACTCTCTTCGCGTAGACTTCTGTGGCTACGTAATTGGCCAGCTGATTTGAAGTCGAAGTGGCGCCTGGCTTCAGCCCCATTGCAAGGTTCTATGCTGTTTGGGGAGATCCTGGATAAAGTCTTAATTGAAGACAAGGACAAGAAGAAGGTCCTACCTAGATCCAACAGGCGCCAAGATAGGAGGTTTACTCCTTACACGAGACGTCAGAACCCTCGCTGGGACGCATCTACCAGCTCTGGACAGACACAGCGGCCCTTCAGCCAGAGTCAATATACACAACAACCCTTCCGGAGCGACCGCGGATCGTTCCAGGACAGACAGAGGGGCTACCAGCAGCCCAGGCGGCCCTTTCGGGGGTACAGTCAGAGAGGTTTTCGTCGTTCGAAATGACTCAGCCGGGAGTCTGCCGCTGGGAGGGAAATTGCAACACTTCAGTCCCTCGTGGCGGATGACGTCTTCAGACAGGTGGGTGCTAGCCACCGTGTCGGACGGACTGCAACTAGAATTCATAGGACAGCCCCCTTACCGTTTTGTACATTGCCCGGTAATCCGGGACCCTCAGAAGCGACAACTAATCCACAAAGTGGTGGCACATTTACTGGAGATACGGGCCATCGAACAGGTGCCCCCAGTGGAGGAGGGAAGGGGATTTTATTCCCGAATTTTCCTCGTGCCCAAGGCGTCAGGAGGATATCGAATGATACTGAACTTAAAGCAGCTGAATGTCTTTATAAAGTACAGGAGATTCCACATGCACTCCTTACAAACCATACTCCCTTCAATCAGGACTCGAGACCTACTTACCTCAATAGACCTGAAAGAGGCCTATCTACATGTACCGGTACACCCGGCTCATCGAAAATTCCTCAGATTCTGTTCGGAGGGCATTCACTACCAGTACAAGGCCATGCCCTTTGGCCTATCTTCAGCCCCGCGAACCTTTACCAAGTTGCTGGATGCGTTGACGGCACATCTAAGGTCACACTCCATCAGACTGATGGCCTACCTGGACGACATAATTATTTTGTCCAGGTCCCCCAGTCAGGCCAGGGAGGATTTGTCCAGGACGGTGCGGGTACTAGAAGCCCATGGCTTTACCATCAATTTGGAAAAAAGCCAGATGGTTCCCGCTACCAGACTTCAACATCTAGGAGCCATTATCGACACCATAGCAGGCACCGTATCTCTCTCTCCCGAGAGACAAGAGAATATCCACCGTCTTGTTACCGACCTGACCCGTCGCAGACGGGTTCCATTAGCACTGTTGTCAAAGGTGTTGGGGACACTAGTGTCCGCCATCGGGATTGTACCCTGGGCCAGACATCATATCAGGGGCCTTCAGTGGTTCCTGTTACCGGCCCAGAGGGCCAGGATCAGCCATTCACACAGATCAATCAAGTTACCCAGGGCAGTCACAAGATCCCTACAGTGGTGGACCACCGGAGCGATCCAGGGAGGCTCGCCCTTCAGAACACAGGATCGGCTCATCCTTACCACAGACGCCAGTTTATACGGATGGGGAGCTCACTTGGGCCGTCACATGGCTCAGGGCATCTGGACATTGGAAGACCTGTCCCCGGTCAATATCAACTTCTTAGAGCTGAGGGCTGTATTTTTAGCCCTCCTAGCCTTTGCCCCCATAGTAGAAAACAGACATATACTCATATTAACAGACAATGTGGCGACCAGAGCCCACCTGAACCACCAGGGGGGCACAAGGTCGCACCGCCTTATGGAGGAGACCACACGGCTTTTCAATTGGGCCGAGACTCACCTAGCATCCCTCACTGCGGAACACATCGCCGGGATCAGCAACACCAAGGCGGATTGGCTCAGCAGGGCGACTCTGGACCCGTCCGAGTGGAGGCTCGACCCGGAACTCTTCACACAGCTGACCCAGAGGTTTGGAATACCCCTGGTAGACCTGTTTGCCACCAGCCAGAATGCTCAACTCGTGAGGTTCTTCACAAGGTTTCCAGACCCGAGAGCGGAAGGAACGAACGCCTTGTGGACACCTTGGCCCCCGGGACTTCTGTATGCCTTCCCACCTGTAAACCTGATCCCGAGGGTGGTGGAAAAGATCCTCCAGGAGAAGGCAGAAGTACTCTTAATAGCCCCTTACTGGCCGAGACGTCCGTGGTTCGCCGACTTGATGGCGCTCTCAGTGTCACCCCCGTGGAGGATTCCGGACCAGGCCATCTCTCTCAGCCAGGGGAACCTTCATTATCCGGATCCCCAATGGCTCCACTTGACAGGATGGTACTTGAAAGGCATAGACTAAGACAATGTAACTTACCGGAGAAGGTCATAGCTACTATGCAGGCAGCTAGGCGTCCATCGACCTCTCGAATTTATCAGGCGACTTGGACAGCCTTTTGTAAATTTTGCACTAAACACTCTATTGATCCTGGGGTGGCTTCTGTTCTTGATGTTCTGGGGTTTTTACAGGTAGGGGTAGAGCAGGGTCTGGCCCCTAATACCTTGAAGAGACAGGTAGCTGCTTTATCTACCATGATCCAGACATCAGAGTCTCGAACGTTAGCACAACATACTTGGGTTCGGGATTTTATTAAGGGAGCCACAAATAAACATTCTCCTCCAGTCAGGAGATTTCCATCCTGGGATCTTACACTGGTCCTACAAGCGTTGACTAAGCCTCCTTTTGAGCCGCTGAGGACTATACCAGTCAGGTTACTTTCTTTGAAAACGGCCTTCCTTGTTGCGATCACATCCGCCCGCAGGGTGTCAGAGTTGTCAGCATTATCCGTAAGAGCAGATCTCTGCCATTTCTATCCGGACAGAGTGGTACTTAGGTTGGATCCTTCATTTGTGCCGAAGGTAAATTCGGTGTTCCATAGGAAGCAAGAGCTAATCCTGCCTGACTTCTGCACTCATGGAACTCATCCATCTGAGTTGTTATGGCATAAGATAGATGTCAGGAGGGCTTTGAAGATTTACATTAGGAGAACGGAACAGTTCAGGAAGTCAGAAAATCTGTTTATCTCCTTTTCTGAGGCTAGATTAGGGCTAGGACTATCGGCAAAGTCTATTAGTAGGTGGATTAAGGAATGTATCTCTGAGGCCTATAAGGCGGGAGGACATACCCCTCCAGAGGGGATATTAGCTCATTCCACCAGGAGTGCGGCTGCTTCAGCAGCTTGGGCGACACAAGCGTCCATCGAAGACATTTGTAGAGCAGCAACCTGGGCAGCACCTACCACGTTTATTAAGCATTATAAAGTGGACTCCTTCGCTTCTGCGGAAGCGGCTTTTGGCAGGCGAGTCCTTCAGAAAGTTTGTGTTTCTCCTAAGTCCCTAATCAGACCTTCTCCCTCCCATGGGCTTTGAGAGCTTTGGTATATCCCATGTTGGACTCTCCTTCCAGATGCAGTGGAGAAGACCCGTTGTACCTACCTGAACGGTCTTCTCGATGCACTGGAAGGAGAGTCCAAACCCACCCGGTAGTTGAAGGTTAGGGACTCCGGAAGTTGGGTTGGCTTGGTTTTTGGCTTGTTCATTGTTCAATAAATTTGGTTATCCTCTTTCATTGGTTGTTCGTTTTTAAAACTGAGGTTCATGGGAGACTGCTGGGGGCGGTGCCTATTATTATGTTAATTTTTTACTCAGTCTCTACCAATAGGATTGGTTAAATACCCATGTTGGACTCTCCTTCCAGTGCATCGAGAAGACCGTTCAGGTAGGTACAACGGGTCATCTCAGACATCAACACCCTTGAAAATGTCCAAAGATATTTTACCAGAAGAGACCTTCACTCCTCCACTTGAAACAGAATATCCTACAAAAATAGACTAACAATCCTGGGCCTAGAAAGCCTAGAACTACGGCACCTAAAACACGATTTGAGTATTGCCCACAAGATCATATGCTGCAACGTCCTACTGGTCAATGACTACTTCAGCTTCAACCGCAACAACACAAGAGCACGCAACAGATTCAAACTTAATACGAGCCGCTCCAAACTTGACTGTAAAAAATATGATTTCAACAATCAAGTTATTGAAGCGTGGAACTCATTGCCGGACTCAATTGTGTCAACCCCTAACCCCCAACATTTCTCCCTTAGACTCTCCACGATTGACCTCTCCAGGTTCCTAAGAGGCCACTAAGGGATGTACATAAGTGCACTGGTGTGCCTTTCATCCCCTGTCCAATTGTCTTTCCTTTCTCTCACTTATCATATATATTTTCTTTCTTTCATATATACTCTCCTCTAAGTTCACTTTACCCTTATATATATTACTACATGTCTATTTTTCTTCCTATGTATTTGTGTATTGCACAAATGAATAAATAAACAAAATAATAAAAAGTAGATTGGCCATCTTTAGCTTTAGAGGGTCTATTGTGCATTGTGCAGTGGTACCTCTACTTACGAACTTAATTTGTTCCGTGACCAGGTTCTGAAGTAGAAATGTTTGTAAGAAGAAGCCATTTTCCCCATAGGAATCAATGTAAAAGCAAATGATGTGTGCGATTGGGGAAACCCCAGGGAGGGTGGAGGCCCTGTTTCCTCCCAGGAGATTCCTGGAGAGGCCCCACTGAGGCTTCTCCCTGCCTTTTCCGGTTACAGTTTTGGAGGCTCAGGTTTGTAAGTGGAAAATGGTTCTTGAGAAGAGGCAAAACAATCTTGGACATGGGCTTCTTTGAGGTGCTAAAAAGTCCCTGAGGGGAACAAGGTTTTCAGAGGGACTTAGAGCAGCCCAGCCGTGTGGGGTCACTCATGAACGCAAATCCTAGAAAGAAAACTTGGACACATTTCTCTCTGGGTGAAATGACACAGTATTGAGCTGTGCACGTCCTTTTATTGGGGGAATATGAAAATTGGGAATGATTATACGTACATGTCAAGTGATATACAAACATCCAATAACGTAACTCTAAGATATGACACAACTTCCGAGTCCTTCCTATCTCCATATGGCACGTAACTAGTTTCTACTGAACAAATGTCTCTCATGGCCAATTTCCTGGGACCTTTTGTTGTTAATACAGCTATCTCCTGTTTACCACAAAGCAAGGTCTTTTATCACAGCCTTCATCCTGTTTACATTCTTGTTATTTGAGGAGAGTTGCTTTGAACCGTTTTATGGCCAGTCACTTCCTAAGCAGATTTTACCAGAAAATGCAGACTCACTATGTGACCTTTATGTACAATCCTGTTCTGGCTAATGAAGTTGGAGTGTATGGGGCATTTATTGTTAGAAGTCCAGATATCAAATCCTATCCTAACATGCTATGGCAGCTACACTTCTTATTTAGAAAAGTTTATAAGTAGATGTGTTCTTAGGTAGAGGTACCACTGTATTCTGCATGAGTCAAAAAGATGGCTGTGAAAATATTTACTCATCCCAGGGTCATGTGACCCCCTTTTGCAACATTCTGACAAGCAAATTCAATGGGGAAACCCTGATTCACTGAATGACCACGGTTACTAATGTTACCTACCTACACTACTATGTTACAAATTTAACAACTGCAGCGATTCACTTAACAAATGGGCCAAGAAAAGTTGTAAAATGACTCACTTAACAAATTTAAACTCACTTAACAAATTTCTCACTGAACAAAATAAAGTTGGGATCAATTGTGGTTGTAAGTTGAGGACTACCCATACTTGACAGTGGAAATGAATTATGAAAGAGGTTGGGTCAATAAGATGAGAAATATATATTTGAAGTTTTTTTAAAAAAATCCCACATAAAACCAGGATAACCTTTCCCAAATTCCAAAAGGAATTCAAGCCTATTAATTTTTAAGGGGTTCACCCTTCCAAATAAAGATGAATTGAAATTGCAATAAAATTCCACTGAGAACTACTTCAACCTTTCTTTGTGGAGTTACATTATCCATGATAAAAATAGAAAACAGAATCATAGGGCCAGAAGGAACCTCAGAGATCTTCTAGTTCAGTGGTTCTCAACCTGGGGGTTGGGACCCCTTTGGAGGTTGAATGGTGGAAGGTCTTAAGCATAAAACGTATCAGGAAAGACTTAATGAACTCAATTTGTATAGTCTGGAGGACAGAAGGAAAAGGGGGGACATGATCGAAACATTTAAATATGTTAAAGGGTTAAATAAGGTCCAGGAGGGAAGTGTTTTAATAGGAAAGTGAACACAAGAACAAGGGGACAGACATAATCTGAAGTTACTTGGGGGAAAGATCAAAAGCAACATGAGAAAATATTATTTTACTGAAAGAGTAGTAGATCCTTGGAACAAACTTCCAGCGGACGTGGTAGATAAATCCACAGTAACTGAATTTAAACATGTCTGGGATAAACATATATCCATCCTAAGATAAAATACAGAAAATAGTATAAGGGCAGACTAGATGGACCATGAGGTCTTTTTCTGCCGTCAGACTTCTATGTTTCTATGTTTCTATATTTCTATGAATGACCATTTCAGGGGTCGCCTAAAACCATGGTGAAAAAATGGGGAAAAACCAATTTCCCATGGTGTTAGGAACTAAAGCTTCAATTCTGGCGCCTTGGAACATATTTTTACAATCTGACCAATCAGATGTTTACAGTGGCCATGTCTCTCCGACCTTCCTGCCAATCAGCTTAAAGCTCTGTTGGGAGAATTGGCGCTAGACTTATGGTTGGGGGCCACCACAATATGAGGAACTGTATTAAGGGATCGTGGCATTAGAAAGGTTGAGAAGCACTGTTCTATGTAGTTCAGCCTTCTGCTTAAGACTGGAGACCTTAAACCAGTGATGGTGAACTTATGGCATGCGTATCACAGGTGGCACATGGAGCTATATCAGAGGTCATGTGAGGCATTGCCCTACTTCAGCTCCAGTGTGTATGCTTGCACTGGCCAGCTGATTTTCAGCCTTGGGGAAGGCGGTTTTTGCCCTCCAGAGGCTTCGTGGAAGCTTCCTGAAGCCCCGGAATGCGAAAAACAGCCCAACGGAAAATTAGATGTTTGGGAAAACGTACTGTGTTGTTTTGCACACTCCAGAAGCTTCAGGAAGCTTCCTTGAAGCCTCCAGAGTGCAAAAAACAGTACAACGGGTGTTGTGGTTAGCTCTGGCCCAGCTCCTGCCCCAAGGGCTGTGGATGTAGGGGAGACATCCACATGCTGCAGGCCTGTTTTTCCCCCGGTGGAATCTTCTGATGAAGGCTCCCCTGACCAAGAAGACATGAGTGACAGGGAGGAGGAAAGTGGGGCAGACAGCTCAGAAGGAGATCAATTATCTAGCTCCTCCTTGGATTCAGAACAAGAGTTAATCATACAGCCACGCATGCGGAGAGCGATGCATAGGCAACAACAACTGAGAGATTATTATCAAAGAAAATGAGGTCACCTGTGGTTGGGTGGGGCTGTGGTAATTAGTGAGGCTACTAGAAATAGCAGCCTGTGGGTTTGGCCATTGTGGAGGATTATCTGATCTTTGTGTTTCGTGACTGCTTTACTGACTTTGACTTTTTGTGTGCTGATTTTCCCCCGCTTTGAAACTAAACCAGAGCAAAGTGTGTTTCACTTTGTGAAAGAAGGACTGTGAATTGCCTCACAGCTGCAAGCTAAGTATCACAGAATTGATAAGGGACTTGTACAAATTACCAGTTTGTTTGGAGATGAGTGCTCTTTGCTATGCCAAAAGAGGGCTTAGTTTAAGTGAATTTTCATTATAAAGAACATTGTTTTGAATTTTCAAATGTGTGTGTGTCTGAAATTTGTACCTGTGAATTTTTGGGAGGAGTCTACCAGAGAGCCCAACAGAACAAACGGGCAAACCGGAAGTCTATTTTTCTGAACTTCCGGTTTGCCCATTGGACCATTTTTGCACCATCCCAACTTCAGTGAGACCTGTGTGCATCTATGGGGGCATGGGGAGCATTGTGCACATGTGCAGGGGCTAGCATGAGGGGGTACGCATGCATGGGAGATGAGGGAATGGATGTGGCCAACCCTTTGGCACACAAACCAAAAAAAGTTTGCCATCACTGCCTTATACCATTACGGTCAAATGTTTGTCCAGTCTGTCTTTGAAAACTTCCAATGATGGAGCACCCACAACTCCGGGGAGCAAGCTACTCCATCGATTAATTGTCCTCACTGTTAGAAAATTTCTCTCTACTTCTAGGTGGGACCTCTCTTTAACAAGCTTCTAATCTGTGACAGCCCCTGGATGACAATTTCATGTCCCACTCCTCTAATTCTTTTTGATAGGCTATACCTACCTAGATCTTTCAACCACTCATCATATGATTTTGTCTCCAGACCCTTTATCAACTTCATTGTTGTTCATGTCAAATTTTCTAGGATCTTAGCATCTTTTTTGTATTGTGGTGACTAGAACTATATATATAGACTCTGAACCACATTTGGGTAAGGTCAACCAAATACAGTGGTACCTCATCTTACGAACGCCTCTTCTAACGAACCTTTCAAGATACAAATCCGGTGTTTAAGATTTTTTTGCCTCTTCTTCCGAACTATTTTCACCTTACGAACCCAAGCAGCTGCTGCTGGGATGAAGGGGTTTCTTTCCCCCCCCTTTTTTGAAGAAAGAAAAGGGAGGGGCTGCTTGGAGGAGGAAAGATTTTGCAGAGAACAGCGTGCTTGCAAAGGCACTGAAACGGTGTCTTTTGAAGAAAGAAAATGGAGGAACGCCCCCCTTGCCTTTCTTCCTTCCCACTCACCCTTTAGCCTAGCCTTGCTTCTTCCACCCGCCCCCTTTAGCTGTTCCTCCCTGCCCTCTGTTCGCCTCCCTTCTAAAGTTTGGGGTTTTCCTGAAGGATTCGCACGCATTATTTGCTTTTACATTGATTCCTATGGGAAACATTGTTTCATCTTACGAACTTTTCACCTTACGAACCTCCTCCTGGAACCAATTAAGTTCGTATGATGAGGTACCACTGTATAAGACACAACAGCTGAGTACAGAGATAATCTTCACCCTAAATCTGAGGTGTAAACCATCCCCTCTGCCAAGCCTTTGAGATGGGTAATTTATTTATTTATTTGTTTGTTTGTTTATTAGATTTGTATGCCATGTAATGTCAACAAGGAAAACAAGGGATCTGTACAACTCTTTAATAGTCATCCAGTTCTGAAAATTAAGAGCCCTGAGCAAATTGCACTAAGAAACAATCAATATTAATAAAAATCTTAGGATACAAGCAACAAGTTACAGTCTTACAGTCCTAAGTGGGAGGAAATGGGTGATAGGAATGATGAGAAAAAACTAATAGAAATAGAAGTGCAGACTTAGTAAAAAAGGTGACAGTGTTGAGGGAATTATTTGTTTAGCAGAGTGATGGCGTTCGGGAAGAAACTGTTCTTGTGTCTAGTTGTCTTGATGTGCAGTGCTCTGTAGTGACGTTTTGAGAGTAGGAGTTGAAACAGTTTGTGTCCAGGATGCGGACATAGGATATGAGAGGCAGGGGTGAAGATTTTGGATATGCAATAGGTTTGTGCAGCAGTAAAAACTATTTACCTTCCCTACCACTTCAGAAGTGTATTTTTGTTTTTATTATAATTATTTATTAGATTTGTATGCCGCTTCTCTCCGTAGACTCGGGGCGGCTCACAACAATAACAAAGACAAAGTAAAAACAAATCTAATAATTTAAAAAACACTAAAACCCCCATTATTAAAAGCAAACATACACACAAACATACCATGTATAAACTGTGTAGGCCCGGGGGAGATGTCTCAGTTCCCCCATGCCTGACGGCAGAGATGGGTCTTAAGAAGTTTACGAAAGGCAAGGAGGGTGGGGGCAGTTCTAATCTCCGGGGGGAGTTGATTCCAGAGGGTCAGGGCCACCACAGAGAAGGCTCTTCCCTTGGATCCCGCCAAACGACATTGTTTAGTCGACGGGACCCGGAGAAGGCCAACTCTGTGGGATGTAACCGGTCGCTTTTTTCACCTTCTGCACATGCGCGGAATGGTTTGCACACACACACAGTGGGTCAAAAAAAGAGAAAATGGCAGTGTTCCTGGTGGGTGGGCGGAGGCTTGCATTGTCACCGCTACCAGTTCTCCAAACCACCAGTATCCGCTGTTACAAGTACACCGAAACTGAGCTGAACCATTAGCATTTCACTCCTGGGTTTGCGGTCAAATTGCAACCAGTTTGAGCATTCTGTCTGAAGACAATTTGAATGAACTACTTTCCACAAATCAGATATTCAGATAGAATAACTGAACCGATTCACTGTCTTCTAATTGAACAGACTGAATCGATTTGTCCCAGCATGGATCCAATTTAGGAAACTCAATAGATACCTTGCCATGTTGCTTGAACTAGATTTGGAATGAATTCTACAAATCCAGTTTGCAGAGGGCTTCCATTTCTCTTAATGGATTCCTAAGACCCCTATATTTGGTAAGTGGTGAGCCCGCAGGGTAACGTTATGTCTACTATTCATCTCTCTTCGTGGAAGTTGCACATTGTAGGAACAGAGTGCGTACAGTCCAGTCCAGTCCCAAGTCTCCAATATTACATCCATAGGCACCAAACTGCCTAGTGAAATGAATGTCTAGCACACTCTGGGAACCAGAAATGGAAAGAGCATCTTACATAAAATAGTCTATAATTCCAGGAAGATGAAAGGTGAGAAAGAGATTTAGAGTAATAACTATTTTTATTTATTTATTTATTCTTTGTCCAATATACAATACATATGGAAGAGAATAGGCATTAAGTAATATATATAACGATAGAAAGTAAAAAGAAGAGAAGAAGATGGGAGGGAGAGAATATATATGATATAAGAGATAAGGAGAGAATATATATGATATATGAGTTAAGGAAAGACAATTGGACAGGGGACGATAGGCACATCAGTGCACTTATATACGCCCCTTACTGGCCTCTTAGGAACCTGGAGAGGTCAATCGTGGAGAGTCTAAGGGAGAAATATTGGGGATTGGGAGTTGACACTATTGAGTCTGGTAATGAGTTCCACGCTTCAACAACTCAATTGTTAAAGTCATATTTTTTACAGTCAAGTTTGGAGAGGTTAATATTAAGTTTGAATCTGTTGTGTGCTCTTGTGTTGTTGCAGTTGAAGCTGAAGTAGTCATTGACCGGAAGGACGTTGCAGCATATGATCTTGTGGGCAATACTTAAATCGTGTTTTAGGCGCCGCAGTTATAAGCTTTCAAGACCCAGGATAGATAGTCTATTTTTGTAGGGTATTCTGTTTCGAGTGGAGGAGTGAAGGGCTCTTCTGGTGAAATATCTTTGGACGTTTTCGAGAGTGTTGATGTCTGAGATGTGGTATGGGTTCCAGACAGATGAGATAACTATGTATGAGATAACCCAGATAAGTTTGAGGGAAGGGTCAAACTTTTCACCTTTCATGGCCAAACTCTATGAATGGTGTGTATGCATATGATTGTGATTGTTTGTTTATTTATTTATTCATTCATTCATTCATTCAATTGCTATGCCGCCCTTCTCCTTAGACTCAAGGCGGCTTATAACATGTTAGCAATAGCACTTTTTAACAGAGCCAGCCTATTGACCCCACAATCCGGGTCCTCATTTTACCCACCTCGGAAGGATGGAAGGCTGAGTCAACCTTGAGCCGGTGATGAGATTTGAACCTCTGACCTTCAGATCTACAGTCAGCTTCAGTGGCCTGCAGTACAGCACTCTACCTGCTACGCCACCCCGGCTCTATACTATGGGTTTTATTACGGGGTTTGTTTTAAAATTATATTCAACTTCTTTTATTATTGTATCTTTCTGTATTGTTTTTATATTATTTCGTAAGCCACCCTGAGTCCTTCACGATTGGGCAGCATAGAAGTCAAATGAATGAATGAATGAATGAATGAATGAATGAATGAATGAATGAATGAGTAAATAAATAAATTGTCATCAGTCTTTAGTCATCGTCAGTAGAGATATAAGTCCAGCCCACCTTGAATTCCTTTGACTCCTATCTACTACTAATTTGTTTGGACTGTTAGTAATTCAGATTTTTGAGGACAGCTGAAGCTTGCAATAAATGAAATATCCATTTGAATTGCCCTGATGACCTAACATTCTGGCGCATGATGTTTATTTATTCATTTGCTTATGTATTTATTATTTGGATTTATATATTGGATTTATATTATTTGGCTCTGAGTCCTCGGAGAAGGGCGGCATACAAATCTAATAAATTATTATTATTATTGTTGTTGTTGTTATTATTATTATTATTATTATTATTATTATTATTATTATTATTATGCTGCCCCACTCCTGGAGGACTCTGACCAGCTTTCAACCCAATATGATATAAATGCCCCTAAATATAAAATATAAGACCCCCCTAAAACAGTACATGTTGGCATAAAACCCCATAAAATCAGCAGAAAACAATTAAAACCCACAATGAACACTCACAACAGCTAAAAACCAAATATTTCTTTCCTGGTTGGATGCTGATGGGATACCATCCAATCAACAACTCCAGGCCTGCCAGAAAAGCCAGGTTTTTATGGCTTTGCAGAAGGCTAGTAGGGTGGAGGCAGTCCAGATCTTGGGGGATAACTGGTTCCTAAAAGATGGAGTTGCCACAGAGAAGGCCCTGCCAGTTGACACTGTTTAGCTGACAGGACTCGGAGAAGACCAGTTCTGTGGGTCCTTATCGGCCACTGGGAGCTATGCAGTTGGAGGCGGTCTTGAAGATAGTCTGGCCCTAAGCCATGTAGGGAGAGGGGCGGCATACAAATCTAAATAATAAATAAATAAATAATAAACCAACATCTTGAATTGCACCCGGAGACCAATTGGGAGCCAATACAGTCCGTGGAGGATTGGTGTTGTGTGGGTGCACCTAGGCCTAGGGTTCCTAGATGCATCCACAATAGCTTCTTATGTTCTGCGCTAAATACTTGTATCTTGAAGTACAGAATTGTTTGACAAAATTTCAAGATTCTTAGTAGCAGTAAAGATAATTCCAGACATGTGGTTCTTATTTCCTGTATTGATCAGATTTGAAAGATGTGATACTCCCAGATATTTAATGGGGGTAATAACATAGACTCATCTAGTGCAACAAAACATCAAATAACAGAATTTTTTTTTAAAAAAATTAAAATATGTCAAGTCTTGATTGATTTGAACATGTTCAAACATTATGATGCCAAAAAGTCAAGTGTTTCCAATTTTTTGTCCACCCCCAATCCAATATTAATATTTTACCCAATATTAAGAGCTGAAGAAGGAATTTATACAACTGCATCCCAGCAACCGGTATATCCAACAAAACCACACACACTGCAGAGGTGCTTTCCTTCTTATAATGATGTAGCCCAATCAGGTTGCAGCTTAGTCAGTGTGACTCAGCATTATCACTGTTTTGCATATTCACAACCTTCTTTTACCTTACATGGAATATCACCTAGAACATTGTTTATTCTTGATACTTTCTGGGTTTTCTTTTGTTGTGGTTGGCTCTGACTCAGCTCCTACCCCAGGGAATGGGGAGGTGGATGCAGGGAAAAATTCAACATATCACAGGCTTGTGTTATTGCCAACAGAATCAGTTCAGAGTTTAGTTTCCTCTGACGAAGAAGAAGGTGGGAGTGACTCAGTAGAGGAGGGCTTGGCACACAGCCCAGGCAGTCAATCTCCCTTATCTTCTATTGCTTCAGATGATGAAATTTTGGACCCACTCAAGCGCAGAATTATGTGTAAAAGAGACAAAGTAAGAACATATTACAGGAAATAAGGGAGGCCACCTGTGTTTGGGAGGGGCTCCAGTAATTAGGGCTGCTGCTATAAATAGCAGCATGTGGGTTTGGCCATTGTGGAAGAATATCTGATCGGAGTTCATCAGGAATCTTGTGTTGCAGGACTTTGTTGCTTTTTCATGCCTTTGAAGCCAAAGCAGAGCAACGTATGTGTGTGTGTGTCTCACTTCCTTGGAAGAAGAAGGGGTGTGAAGTTTCTTCACAGCTGCTAGTTAAGTACTTAATGACTGCTTAAGGTTAATTGTACAGACTATCCGGTTGTTTTGGGAAGAGTGCTCTTTGCAATACAAAAAGAGTGCTTAGTTTATTTTGACATTTGTGATAAAGAACATTGTTTTGAATTTTCAAATGTGTGTGTGTGTGTCTCGAATTTGTACCCTTGAATTTTCGGGAGGCTCTTATCAGAGAGCCTGGCAGAACATCTTCAAAGATGTTTCCTTCTCATCCAAGAAGCTTCTTTGCTGAGAAGTGAAAAGAAAAACCAGAAATTCTAGCTGCCTCTTCAAAAAGCACCTTCGGGATAACCATGACCTGGATGACCGGGAACCTCCCCAGACAGACAGAACAAATGGGAGAATGCTGGAAATACTTTTAGCCCCTTGTATAAAAGGGGTAAAGTGTATTTTTATCCAGTGTGACATTTCAAGTTCAGAAAGTAAGACGATACATATTTGTGCTTTGAACAGCTAAGCTTCTGTGTGTCTGCATGGTGAACAAAGCAAATTGGAGGATAAAAGCAAAAGTTGAACAACTCACAATCATTACAAAACAAAAGGATATTTCATTGTGATGGCCTGTATGTTTCACTGGGTCTTTTGTTCTCCTACTGGGATTAACTTGCAGAACTATCTTATTTCTATGTTCAAAGGGAGAGTTTGCTCATATGCATGTTGTGTAACATTGATACATGATTTTTTTTTTTTTACTAGTGGAAGGCTCTTTTATGAAATAAGAGGCTACAAATCAGTTCAGAAGACTCGTTCCCTGGTCATATTTACTCCCCATCAAAGGCTCCTTGTGAATCCACATGAAGCTCTCATTGCACAATCATTTTCATAAACAATTCAGATTTTTAAAAATACACCTTTGAAGCTGAGATCCTTTCAAGTTTAATTTGCAGAAAGCTTCCTTCGTTGCTGTTCTGTCGGGCTCTCTGATACACTCCTCCCGAAAATTCACAGGTACAAATTTCAGACACACACACGTTTGAAAATTCAAAACAATGTTCTTTATAATGAATATTCACTTAAACCAAGCCCTCTTTTGGTATAGCAAAGAGCACTCGTCTCCAAACAAACTGGTAATTGGTACAAGTCCCTTATCAGTTCTGTGATACTTAGCTTGCAGCTGTGAGGCAATTCACAGTCCTTCTTCTTTCACAAAGTGAAACACACTTTGCCCTGATTTAGTTTCAAAGCGGGGAAAAATCAGCACACAAAAGGTCAAAGGCAGCAAAGCAGATAATCCTCCACAATGGCCAAACCCACAGGCTGCTATTTATAGCTGCCTCACTAATTACCACAGCCCCACCCAACCACAGGTGGCCTCATTTTCTTTGATAATCTCTCAGTTGTTGCTGCCTATGCATCCCTCTCTGCATGCGTGGCTGAATCATTAACTCTTGTTCCGAATCCAAGGAGGAGCTAGATAATTGATCTCCTTCTGAGCTGTCTGCCACACTCTCCACCTCCGTGTCACTCATGTCTTCTTGGTCAGAGAAGCCTTCATCAGCAGATTCCACCGGGAGCAAAACAGGCCTGCAGCATGTGGATGTCTCCCCCACATCCACAGTCCATGGGGCAGGAGCTGGGCCAGAGCTAACCACAACAGTTGCTCTGATATCTGAGATACTTAAAAAGTTGTTAGGGATGATGTTTGTCCATTGTGTTCAAAGGGGACCTTGACATTTAATGGGTTGTAGGCTGTACGTGATGTGTCCACAGGTGGCTGGCAAGGCCTCTAAGGGCATGAAATGTTCTGCCACATATTGGGCAGACATGTGTGGGCACCATTGTTGCAGAATTTGCAGCTCTGGCTTTGCGGAGTGCTCGCTTCTCTTCTGTTATGAATGTTCTTCTGGCCTCTGATGCCTGCCAGATTTGATGGATCAGCACGCACCATGTTCGGGGGGGGGGGGCTACTGCCCGGATAGCGGGGAACGCAGTGGGGTAGCAAAAATGGAGTTCCACCCCAGAGCACCCAATTTGCACTGAAAGATGTGGAAAGAAAATGCAGGGCGTCCTGCATAAGCCACGGCCACAGTGTGGTAGTAAACATCTTGGTAGCCCTTCACTGGCCATGTTGCTCGATCTTATGCCAAGAATGGTGGAAGGTCTTAAGCATAAAACGTATCAGGAAAGACTTAATGAACTCAATCTGTATAGTCTGGAGGACAGAAGAAAAAGGGGGGACATGATCAAAACATTTAAATATGTTAAAAGGTTAAATAAGGTTCAGGAGAGAAGTGTTTTTAATAGGAAAGTGAACACAAGAACAAGGGGAAACAATCTGAAGTTAGTTGGGGGAAAGATCAAAGGCAACATGAGAAAATATTACTTTACTGAAAGAGTAGTAGATCCTTGGAACAAACTTCCAGCAGACGTGGTTGGTAAATCCACAGTAACTGAATTTAAACATGCCTGGGATAAACATATATCCATTGTAAGATAAAATACAGGAAATAGTATAAGGGCAGACTAGATGGACCATGAGGTCTTTTTCTGCCGTCAATCTTCTATGTTTCTATGTTTCTATGACAAACTTTGGCAAAAAGGAAAGCTTAAGGCATAACTTCCGCATTTCCCTCCTAGTCTCTCAAAATGATGTGTTTTTCCTTAAAAAAAAAGTAATAGACTACACAAGTCTTAAAGTCACCAACGTTGGAAACCCCTGCTTTAGACAACTCATCATAGAGGAGCTGTTTAGGGATTCGACAGTCTGGCATCCTAGCAACATGGCCTTCCAGCGAGTCTGGGCTTTCATCAGCAGGGTGGGAATTGATGGCAGGCCTGCTCTGGAGAGGACCTCAGTGTCAGGCACCTTATTCTGCCACTGAATCCTTTGAATTCTATGGAGGCAGGTCATGTGGAAGTGGTTCAATTGCCTCGCATGTCTCCTGTATACAGTCTAAGTCTCACTGGCATACAACGTGAGATTTATTAGTAGAGTCAAAAAGGTTGTTAACAAAAGGTTGTTAGTAGAATCAAAATGACTCACAGTTCATTATTAGGAGCACTTAAAACATAACAAAAGAAAGCAAAACAAAATTCTCTTTTAAGATGTTCTTCAGCTCTTTCTTTTTTTTTCTTTTTGAAAAAGGTTTTACCTTCAATCATAGCCAACACATGTATAGATGAAAAACAATCCAACATTTCCTAATTTTATGACTCTATTTCAAGCTCTAAACTCAGAAGGATGGGTACTGCTTAGTCAATATGAAGAGGGATGGATTCACATCTTTTATTGTTTGTCATCATTAATCCTGAGGCAAGAAATATTGACTTGGGGAGATTTTTCCAAATATAACACCTGTTTTGAATAGAATAGAACAGAAGGAATGGAATGGAATAGAATAGAATAGAATAGAATAGAATAGAATAGAATAGAAATATGAACTGGTCCAGTCTGGTCTGGTCTGGTCTGGTCTGGTTTGGAGTAGAATAGAATAGAATAGAATAGAATAGACCAGTGATGGCAAACCTTTTTTTCCTTGGGTGCCCGAAGAGCGTGTACACATGCTATCATCCAGGCATGAGTGCCCACGCCAATAATTCAATGCTTGGGGAGGGTGAAAACAGAATAGAATAGAGTAGAATAGAATAGAAATAGAATAGAATAGAATAGAATTCTTTATTGGTCAAGTGTGATTGGACACACATTTCATTGTGTAGGTGTGAGTTGTTTCTGGCACAATATACACAATGTACTTTATTGATCTTTGCTATACTTTGATGTTTTCAGAAATAAAATGTTATTTTAAAAAAGCATAGTACAGAATTGTGTCTCTTGTCTAACATTGTAATGGTATCTGGAAATGACCTTGGGAGACCAGGAGGGTAGTGGGAGGGAGAGATGCTACCTAGAGAACAGACATATAGAATATAATAGAATTCTTTATTGGCCAAGTGTGATTGGACATACAAGGAATTTGTCTTTGGTGCATATGCTCTCAGTGTACATAAAAGAAAAGATACATTTGTCAAGAATCATGAGATACTTAATGATTGTCATTGGGGTCAAAAGGCAATGAGGAAACAATCAATATTAACAAAAATCTTAAGGATACAAGCAACAAGTTAGAGTCATAAATTGGGAGGAAATGGATGATAGGAATGATAAGAAAAAAACTAGTAGTAATAGTAGTGCAGACTTAATAAATAGTTTGACAGTGTTGAGGGAATTATTTGTTTAGCAGAGTGTTGGCATTCGGGAAAAAACTATTGTGTCTAGTTGTCTTGCTGTGCAGTGATCTGTAGCGACGTTTTGAGGGTAGGATTTGAAACAGTTTATGTCCAGGATGCCAGGGGTCAATAAATATTTTCCCCGCCCTCTTTTTGACTCGTGCAGTATACAAGGTCCTCAATGGAAGGCAGGTTGGCAGCCATTGTTTTTTCTGCAGTTCTGATTATCCTCTGAAGTCTGTGTCAGTTTTGTTGGGTTGCAGAACCAAACCAGACAGTTACAGAGGTGCAGTTGACAGACTCAGCTTTGTATTTGTATGCAAAAATAAGGATTTAGTATCTCCTTTTAGTGCAGGCAATATGCAGGATATGGTCCTTAGCCATATCGGTAACAACCCGCTATTGGAGCTACCATCTTGTTTTTGCTTCTGTGCATGCACAGAAGCTCGGTTTTTATCATTGCACATCCATGCATCCTACATAGCTTCTGCTCTGACAATGTCACACTACTCACAAGATGCACATCCATGCATCCTACATAGCTTCTGCTCTGACAATGTCACACTACTCACAAGAGCCTACAAAACTTTTGCCAGACCCATTCTTGAATACAGCTCATCTGTCTGGAACCCATACCGCATCTCGGATATCAACATCCTTGAAAACGTCCAAAGATATTTCACCAGAAGAGCCCTTCACTCCTCCAGTCGAAACAGAATACCCTACGAAAATAGACTAACAATCCTGGGTCTAGAAAGCTTAGAACTACGGTGCCTAAAACACGATTTGAGTATTGCCCACAATATCATATGCTGCAACATCCTACCGGTCAATGACTACTTCAGCTTCAACCGCAACAACACAAGAGTAAGCAACAGATTCAAACTTAATATTAACCGCTCCAAACTTGATTGTAAAAAATATGACTTTAACAATCGAGTTGTCGAAGCGTGGAATTCATTACCGGACTCAATAGTGTCAACCCCTAACCCCCAACATTTCTCCCTTAGACTTTCCACGATTGACCTCTCCAGGTTCCTAAGAGGTCAGTAAGGGGCGTACATAAGTGCACTGGTGTGCCTTTCATCCCCTGTCCAATTGTCTTTCCTTTCTCTCATATATCATATATATTTTCTTCCTTCCATATATCTTCTCCTCTATTTTTACATATTATCTTTATATATATATTACTTCATGTCTATTCTCTTCCATATGTATTGTGTATTGGACAAATGAATAAATAAATAAAAATAAATAAATGCATCCATGCATTCATGCGTGAAGCACCCACGCAGCACCTGAGGAAGCAAACCAGCAGCAAGGTAAGTCAGAACCTTTAAAGAGCAGACACCTGTATTACTTCAAAAACCAGACAATCAATAGCAAGGAAAAAGATGTGGGAGTCCAGATTCATTATACGTTTACATTCAAGTCACAATCCTACGTTCAGGACAGAGAAAAATCTCATTAGAAATTCTTCAAAGGTCTAACAATTCTCATTTCCTTCACAAGGACTTCCTTCTTTTATTGTCATCTTCATTTCCTGGTTTTCCAGATTCATATGCTACTCTTTTTTTAAAAAGCTCCAGACAGTTTACCTAACACTGCCTCTTCCAATTTTCCTCCATAAGAACAATAACGTGAACCAGGGTTTGCTGAGAGAACAAGCTGATTTTACCAAAACAGGGGTGGGTTCAACATACCTTCCCCATCGGTTCACATTGTGACAGAAATGCACGTTTTACATGCACATTTTCCCTTGTGGGAAAATAATCTCGCTTCTCTCGCATACGTACATCCCTACCAGGAAAATAATCAAAAATTAGCTTCTGCACATGCGCAGAAGCAAAATCAGAGATTTTGACAGAATCAGCTCAGTGACATGACCGATGTTACTAACGGTTCTAAAGAACTGGGTAGAACCATAGTTCGCTCTAAGCTGAGCAGTGAGCAATCGCTCACTTAAAAATCATCATCAACTCAGAGTTTTTCAAACCTGCCCAGAAGCCGAGAGGGAAAGAGTGAGAGGGAAGGAGAGAGAGAGGAAGAGATAGAAAAAAGAGAGGAAGGAAAAGAGAAAGAAAAAGAATGGGAGTAAGGAAGAGAGAAAGAAAATCAAAATCTAGTTTGAAACTAGCTCAACTATTTAAGTGGCATTTTGATAGTGATAGAGTTGCCCTATTATGAGCTCACTGTTATAGACACACAGTACAGTATTTTATTTTGAAATTCTCTGAGGCAAAACAGGGTGGGTTTTTTGTTTGTTTGTTTGTTTGTTTGTTTGTTCGTTCGTTCGTTCGTTCATTCATTCATTCATTCATTCATTCATTCATTCATTTAGTTTAGTTTATTTAGATTTGTATGCCGCCCCTCTCTGAAGACTTGGGGCGGCTAACAACAATAAAAAAACAATGTAACAAATCTAATATTAAAAAGTAATCTTAAAAACCCCAATTTAAGAGACCAATCATACCAATAAACATACCATGTATAAATTTTATTTATTTATTTGTTTGTTTGTTTGTTTGTTTGTTTGTTTGATATTTCTGTGCCGCCCAGTCCCAAAGGGACTGCCGCTCAGACACTATACTTTTCCGCCCACCCCCCCAAAAAATTAGAGGGAACACTGGTTAGAACTGGTAGGAACCCACTTCTGGACCAAAGCCACCCATTGGATTTCCATGGCTAAGAGCAGACTTGAACCTTGTTTTCTCCAGGCCAATGTAACCCCTTAACCTAGGGGTAGACAAAGTTGGCTCTTCTATGACATGTGGACTTCAACTCCCAGAATTCATGAGTTAGCACGATTGGCTCAAGAATTCTGGGTGTTGAAGTTCACAAGTTATAGAGGAGCCAACTTTGCCTACCACTGCCTTAATGACTTTCATAGCTCAATTTACATGAGCAGCAAACCCTGAATGTAACAGAACAATTGGGGGAAAATGTTTATTTATTTCCGAGTCTCTGGAGAGGGGCGGCACACAAATCTAATAAATTATTATTTTTATTAATAATAATAATAATTATTATTATACACAAATCTCCATTCAGTGGCAAATAAGATTTTATAATAATATAATAAATAACCACAGAGTTGGAAGGGACATTGCAAGTCCTCTAGTCCAATCCCTGCTTAGGCAGGAAACCCTGCACTACTTCAGACAGATGGTTATCCAACATGTGCTTAAAAACTCCAGTGTCGGAGAATTCACAACTTCTGAGGCAATCTGTTGGATTAATTGTTCTGACTGTTAGGAAATTTCTCCTTAGTTCTAAGATACTTCTCTCCTTGTTTAGTTTCCACTCATTGCTTCTTGTCCTATGCTCAGGTGCTTTGGAGAATAGCTCGACTCCCTCTTATTTGTAGCAGCCCCTGTGATATTGGAACACTGCTATCATGTCTCTCCTGGTCCTGCCCAGTTCTGTAATGTGTGAAGTGTAAAATGGTAACGTGTAAAATGGTAGCTACCCTGAATCCCGCAGGAGAGAGCAACATATAAGTCAAATTAATAAATACACGTATAAATGGAAAACAGAAAACAGTTTTTCTCATTGTATCTGTAGCTCAGTAATCCTTGTGTATACCCTACGTGTGTTTGTGTATGTATTTTTCATTTTCTTTTTTTCAATGAATTATCACAAGGGACGTTCCATAGTCCAATTTAATGCATAATAAGTTTGTTCAACATACTTATGGTAATTGACTGACTTAATCCTTTGTTTGGGTTGCAGAATACTCTGGACTCTAACCAAATGGGTCTGCTAACATATTAAACCAATTATCATCATCATCAACTTTAAAATTAAAATTAGCATGTTGTAGGAATGCAATCAAGTTTTAAAATATACTTGAATAACAGTCTTTAATGAACAATCTTTAATAAACAGGTCTTTATTTTGTGATTCATGATTAGTTGGATTGTTGGGGTCTGAACAATCTACAAAGAAGAAAGAAAGAAAAAGAAAAAACATAGAGAAAATTGTGGTGTCAAGTTAGACTGAAGAAAGAGAAAGTTATTCTTTTATCCCGTTCCATAAAAATATAGAATCTCAGCAGGAGTAGAAAAATATAGGAAAATTAATGTGACACATTTCTAAAATTTTCTAAGAAGCTTATTCAGAATTAAAAAAAAAACCTGTGGAGAGAATTTACATTATTTATGGATATAGCATTTCAAGAAGAAATGAAACAAGAAAAATACAGTTGGATGATTCTTAGATGCTTCACAAGATTAAATAAAATAAGCAGCATCCTTGATTAGATTTCAGACAAAATTTATTCTCCTGATTCTCATGGGAGAGGAGGAGATAAGACTTGACTTCAACTCAGAACTATACTTAAACCATAGAGCGCAGAACTATTTTTCTGTGAATTTGTCTCAAGGGACTAACAGTGATGTTTGTTTGGAGGGGAAAGGAACGAACCTAAGGGCAGTGAAGCTTTTTGCTCTTCTTCAATTGTCAGCTCTGCCCTCTCTCCAAAATGCCAAGGAAACCTTTGACTCCTGTTTGCAAGTCCTTTTTTGCCACCTTCTTAAAAAAAATTGCAGGCTTCTCTGCTCTTACTATTTATCGATCAATCAGAATAGAGCTGGAAGGGACCTTGCTCAAACATGCGTTGAAAGAGTTCACATTTCAGACAGGTGGCTGTCCAATCTCTTCTTGACAACTTCCAGTGATGGAGGGATGTTTTTTTTTTAGTGTTTTAATCTCTTCTCCACCAAAACCATCATTCCAAATTCTTTTTCCTGTTTCCCTGGGCTGTTTTTTGGAAAAGTGCCCTTTATTTTGGTGGTCTCAGGCAGTGAAGGGCTGCAAAAAAAATATTTCTTACCGCACTGTGGGTGTGACTTATTGTGTGTGGGTGGCTTAAAGGTCACGTGACTGGATGGGAATGGCTTATCGACCAAGATAAGTTTTCAAATAGGTGCTTGGACTCTTTTTTTCAGTTGATTAACTCACATTAAAATGTAAAATAATGCACTTCGGGGAAAGGAATCCTCATTCTGAGTATTGTATTGGCAGTTCTGTGTTAGCAAAAACTTCAGAAGAAAAGGATTTAGGTGTAGTGATTTCTGTCAGTCTCAAAATGGGTGAACAGTGCAGTCAGGCGGTAGGGAAAGTAAGTAGGATGCTTGGCTGCATAGCTAGAGGTATAACAAGCAGGAAGAGAGAGATTAATATAGAGTGCTGGTGAGACCACATTTGGAATACTGTGTTCAGTTCTGGAAACCTCACCTACAAATAGATATTGACAAAATTGAACAGGTCCAAAGACGGGCTACAAGAATGGTGGAAGGTCTTAAGCATAAAACGTATCAGGAAATACTTAATGAACTCAATCTGTATAGTCTGGAGGACAGAAGGAAAAGGGGGGACATGATCGAAACATTTAAATATGTCAGAGGGTTAAATAATGTCCAGGAGGGAAGTGTTTTTAATAGGAAAGTGAACACAAGAACAAGGGGACACAATCTGAAGTTACTTGGGGGAAAGATCAAAAGCAACATGAGAAAATATTATTTTACTGAAAGAATAGTAGATCCTTGGAACAAACTTCCAGCAGATGTGGTAGATAAATCCACAGTAACTGAATTTAAACATGCCTGGGATAAACATATATCCATCCTAAGATAAAATACAGGAAATAGTATAAGGGCAGACTAGATGGACCATGAGGTCTTTTTCTGCCATCAGACTTCTATGTTTCTATGTTTCTATTATTTGAATAGCCGCAAAAAGGAGAAAAAAAATGATCGACAGCATTATTTTTTGAGGAGCCCTGTAACATTTTAAGGTTTGGTACTGAACCCACAAGGTTCAGTAGGATAACAGATTAGGCAAGTAGCTCAATTTTCCTTAATTGCTATAAAAGTTCATTTCTGGGTAATGATTAAAATGATTAAAGCGTTTATGGGTAAGAACATACTATTTAATTATTTCCCATTTTAAAAGTAATTAAGGATCGTACTAAGGTACTAGAGAGGGAAGGACAATAAAGAAATTATTAAGTATTCAATAAATAGTGAATAAACTTACTACCCCACGGCACACAAACAGAAGCCCATCACTGGTCTCAGGTATCTTGTTTTGGGTTTTCAATGGCGAGAGTGGATCTTTATCCCCATGCCTCCTTGGCAAACAATTGCTTCTTCGATAAAATATCTCCACCAAGCGACTTGGTATAAAATATCCTCAAGTGTTTGGACTCCAGAGTCAAAGTGGTGGCTCGCCCTACAGATTTGCACATCTTTTGATGTGAGTGAGTATATTAGCTGCCTGGCAGCTGACTTCAGACATTTTACACCTTATTATTTCCAACATCCACTCTCTGTCTTTCTTTCTTTTTTTCCCCAGCCCCTCCTCATCTCCTTCTAAGACCTGACATGAATCAAACTGAGAAACCTTCTCTTCTTCACTCACATCTTGTTACCTGTTATCTACCAGCCCTCTAATGGCATTCATAAAACAATTTTCTCCTCTTGAAAGGGGAATTTTTGCAATTTTGCACAGGCAGGGGTGTTATTGTCTGGAATTTAGATAGGCTGTACGTTAGCTTTCCCTCACCTTTTATGATTTAGGAATAAATTAAGCCCTTGGCAGAATAACAGGGACAAAGAACAATGGGAAGAACTAAAATCCTGAAGGTATGTGTGGTTGGTAAATGTCTATGGAGATTCTCCTTCATCCGTGGATGTTCCAAATGTGCTTTTTCAAGAAGCAACTGGATTTGAAGATTGATGTTAAAGGGTTAAATAAGGTCCAGGAGGGAAGTGTTTTTAATAGGAAAGTGAACACAAGAACAAGGGGACACAATCTGAGGTTAGTTGGGGGAAAGATCAAAAGCAATATGAGAAAATATTATTTTACTGAAAGAGTAGTAGATCCTTGGAACAAACTTCCAGCAGACGTGGTAGATAAATCCACAGTAACTGAATTTAAACATGCCTGGGATAAACATATATCCATCCTAAGATAAAATACAGGAAATAGTATAAGGGCAGACTAGATGGACCATGAGGTCTTTTTCTGCCGTCAGTCTTCTATGTTTCTATATTTATGGGGGTTTTTTTCCTTTGAAGCTTTGTTTTTTGTAAAATTCTAAAAAAAATCAATAAAATATATATTTAAAAAAAAAAAGAAGCTCCAAAGAAGCTTCCTGGGTGAGAAGTGAAACATCTTCAAAGAAAAAAACCCAGAAAGTCCAGTTGTCTCTTGAAAAAGCATCTTTGGGATGTGTGCTTGGTAAGATACATGGTCTTTGGTCTTTGACCCTTAATTTGGTCTTATTCCAGGAGACCAGCTAGGAAGAAAGGAAATATGTGTATGGGTCTCTGTATTTGTTTTTCTGTCTGGACACAAATATGTCTTACCAAACTTTCACCAGACCCATCCTCAAATACAGCTCACCTGTCTGGAACCCACACCGAATTTCGGACATCAACACCCTAGAAAAGGTCCAACGATACTTCACCAGAAGAGCCCTTCACACCACCACTCGAAACAGAATACCCTACGAAACTAGACTTACAATTCTGGGTCTAGAAAGCTTAGAACTATGACACCTTAAACATGATCTAAGTATTGCCCACAAGATCATATGCTGCAACATCCTGCCTGTCAACAACTACTTCAGCTTCAACCGCAATAACACAAGAGCACGCAACAGGTTCAAACTTAATATCAACCGCTACAAACTTGACTGTAAAAAATATGACTTTAGCAATCGAGTTGTTGAAGCGTGGAACTCATTACCAGACTCCTTGGTGACAACCCCCAACATTTTTCCCTTAGACTTTCCACGGTTGACTTCTCCAGATTCCTTAGAGGTCAGTAAGGGGCGAGCATAAGTGCACTAGTGTGCCTTCCGTCCCCTGTCCAATTGTCTCTACTATATTTTATACTGTATATCTTTTCTCCCATCCATATATCCTTCCTCTACTCTTCATTGATGTATTCTATTCTCATCTCTTCTTCTATCCCTTCCCTGATTTTTACTACTACACGTTTTTATTCTCTTTAACTTTCAATTTGTATTGGACAAAATAAATAAATAAAAATGTGTGTGTGTGAGGGAGAGAGGGAGAGAGGAAGGAGGGAGACAGAGAGAGAGAGATTCAGTTTCTCAAAGTCAGAATTCAACAACTTGTTTATTGTTTATCTGAAGTTAATAAAATATAACCAGCAATCTTTTCTTTCTCTCTACCGCCCTGCCAAATCAGTTATAATGATGTTTCTAGGCAGAATAAACACATTTTAAATCCATTTTTCAAATTAATCATGAAAGCAATTACTATGTATTTCAAAGTTTCTATTAAAATATTCTAGAGTTCTTTTTTTGCATTCCAGCTATAAGGCTTCCTTATTCACATCAAATTATGCCTCTTTGTTTTCTACTCTGCAGCCTGGTCTCTGTACCTCCAAGGTTTCAAAGGCATGGGCATTAGTTTCATCTATGTCCACTGTCCAATTTATCACTTTTCAACTTCTTATTTATTTTTATTTACCTATTTATTTGATTTTTTTAATGCTGCCTTTCTCCTTAGACTCAGGGCGGCTTACAACATGTTAGCAATAGCACTTTTTTAACAGAACCAGCCAATGGCCCCCACAATCCGGGTCCTCATTTTACCCATCTCGGAAGGATGGAAGGCTGAGTCAACTTTAGTTTATCAGAAAATAATAATAATAATAATAATAATAATAATAATAATAATAATAATAATAATAATAATTGGTAATGACCTTTAAAGCCCTACATGGCATTGGGCCAGAATACATCTGGAACTGCCTTCTACCGCATGAATCCCAGTGGCCGATAAGGTCCCACAGAGTTGGCCTTCTCCGGGTCCCATCGACCAAACAATGTCGTTTGGCGGACCCCAGGGGAAGAGCCTTCTCTGTGGCGGCCCCAGCCCTCTGGAATCAACTCCCCCCAGAGATTAAAATGGCCCCCACCCTCCTTGTCTTTCGTAAATTACTCAAGACCCACCTTTATCACCAAGCATGGGGGAGTTAAGATATTCTTTCCCCCTAGGCCATTACAAGTTATGCATTGTATGTTTGTGTGTATGTTTGGTTTTACTATAAGGGTTTTTAGTTGTTTTATTAATTGGATTGTTACATGCTGTTTTTTTTAAATCATTGTTGTTAGCCGCCCCGAGTCTGCAATTAATAATAATAATAACAATAATAACAACAACAACAACAACAACAACAACAGAGTTGGAAGGGACCTTGGAGGTCTTCTAGTCCAACCCCCTGCTTAGGCAGGAAACCCTACACTATGTACTGTATTTGCTTTTACATTTATTCCTATGGGAAAAATTGCTTCTTCTTACAAACTTTTCTACTTAAGAACCTGGTCACAGAACGTAAGTATAGTACCACTGTACATGGATTTATAGAACTTATAACTTTATAGTTTTATATACTTAGATTTATAGAAACATAGAAGATTGACGGCAGAAAAAGACCTCGTGGTCCATCTAGTCTGCCCTTATACTATTTCCTGTATTTTTCCTGTATTTTCCTAATACAGCTTCGTAGTGCTTTTACAGCCCTCTCTAGGTAGTTTACAGAATCTGCATACAGTATTGCCCAAAACAATCTGGCTCCTTATTTACCGAGCTTGGAAAGGATGTCAGGCTGCATCAATCTTGAGTCAATCAGGATCGAACTCCTGGCGGTGTGCAGAGTTAACCTGCAATACTGCATTCTAAATAATGCATCACCATGGCTCAGTTGGTAAGCTAAGGGACCCCTTCCCAACTTTATTTGACAGATAACAGGTACAAGAAATTGGCAAAGACATTAACTTGGACTTTATCACATTCAGTTCACACACACACCCCACCCACCCCCACACCCCCACACCCCTTATAATTTTATCCAGTTAGACCCTCTTGGCTTCTTCTTTATTTTAATTAGGTTCATCCACAAAACATTCCTGTTTTAATCCACTCAAGTTTTGGTATCTGTTTAAAATGGACAAAGACTCCTAATTAGTTTTGTTTGTTTGTTTATTTCATTGGCAATCCTCCTTTTAAGCTGTTATTTTTGTTTAGGTTTAAATGGCTAATTTCCAGTTGTTTAAATGAACATATTTATTTTGTTGTGTTTATAATTCGGTGATTACAAGTGGCTCTGAGATTTGTTTGTTTTTTTGTTTAACTTGGAAGGATATTATTAATTTGGAAAGATATTATTACAGTCTCCTGTAATGTGAGACTGCAGATTTTTAGGGGCGGGTGTCTTGGCTTTAATCAAATCTTAAATCCTTGTGTCTCTTCTGCATATGATGTCTGCAGCAGATGTTCACTTGCTTATCAAGGGTCCTTTAACAAAAACAGCATCTGTGCGGAAGGGAAGGAAGCTGCTATGTTAATCTTACATGCCTCTTTGCTTCTGTGAAAAAAAAGAGTCATTTTTGTGCTCTTGGGACATAGATGCAGTTTTATACGGCACAGATGTCTTAGGATACAACCAAATATCTGATCCTATGGTATTTTTTTATCTTAGGATGGATATATGTTTATCCCAGGCATGTTTAAATTCAGTTACTGTGGATTTATCTACCACGTCTGCTGGACGGTTGTTCCAAGGATCTACTACTCTTTCAGTAAAATAATATTTTCTCATGTTGCTTTTGATCTTTCCCCCAACTAACTTCAGATTGTGTCCCCTTATTCTTGTGTTCACTTTCCTATTAAAAATACTTCCCTTCTTAACCTTATTGAACCCTTTAACATATTTAAATGTTTCGATCATGTCCCCCCTTTTCCTTCTGTCCTCCAGACTATACAGACTGAGTTCATGAAGTCTTTCCTGATACGTTTTATGCTTAAGACCTTCCACCATTCTTGTAGCCGGTCTTTGGACCCATTCAATTTTATCAATATCTTTTTGTAGGTGAGGTCTCCAGAACTGAACACAATACAGTATTCCAAATGTGGTCTCCCCAGCACTCTATATATTTTGGTATCCTTATTTGAAAACCTTCTTTTAGAGGAATTATAGAGTCTGTCATCTGCACCTGTAGAACTGTCTGGTCTGGTTTAGTTTGGACCAACACAGACTTCAGAGGATAATCAGAACTGCAGAAAAAACAATTGCTGCCAACCTGTCTTCCATTGAGCACTTGTATACTGCACATGTCAGAAAGAGGGCTGTGAAAATATTTACTGACCCCTCACATCCTGGAAATAAACTGTTTCAACTCACCCTCAAATGCCATCACTCTGCTAAACAAATACTGTAATTCCCTCAATGCTGTCAAACTATTTGTCTGCACTACTATTACTCTTCTCATCATTGCCATCATCCATCTCCTCCCACAAATGACTATATGACTGTAACTTTTTACATTGACTGGTTCCTAATATGATTTGATTGCTTTATACCCAGACTATCTTTAAGTGTTGTACCACATGACTCTTGACAAAGGTATCTTTTCTTTTCTTTTTATGTCCACTGAGAGCATGTGGACCAAGATGAATTCCTTGTATGTCCAAGCACATTTGGCCAATAAAATTCTGTTCTATTCTATTCTATTCCATCGCATCGCATCCCATCGCATCCCATCGCATCCCATCGCATCCCATCGCATCCCATCGCATCCCATCGCATCCCATCGCATCCCATCGCATCCCATCGCATCCCATCGCATCCCATGCCATGCCATGCCATGCCATCCCATTCTATTCTATTCTATTCCCATTGCTTATCGCCTATTGCCTATTCCAGTCATAGCAAACCTATGGCACAGGTGCCACAGGTGGCACGTGGAGCCTTATCTGCTGGCATGCGAGCTGTTGCCCTGGCTCAGTTCCAACATTTATGTATGTGCCAGCCAGCTGATATTTGGCTCACAAAGAGGCTCTGGGAGGGCATTTATGACTTCCAGAGAGCCTCCAGGGGGATTGGGGAGGGCATTTTTACCCTCCCCTCATTCCAGGGAAGCCTTTGGAGCCTGGGGAGGGTGAAACACAAGCCTACTGGGCCCACCAGAAATTGGGAAACAGGCCTTTACGAGCCTCCAGAGAGCCTCGGAGGGGGGGGGGGGCTATTTTCATCTTCCCCTGGCATTGAATTATGGGTGTGGGCACTCACACATGCGGGAAAGCATGCGCCCATGCTCTTTTGGCACCCGAGGAAAACAAGCTTCACCATCAATGGTCTAGAGCAGTGATGGCACACCTATGACATGGATGTCACAGGTGGCACACGGTGCCATATCTTTTAGCATACAAATTGTTGCCCTATATCAGCTCCAAGATGCATCTGTGTGCTGGCCAGCTGATTTTTGGCTCACACAGACACTCTGGGAGGGTGTTTTTGGCTTCCAGAGAGCCTCCCGGGGGATGGGGCAGGGCGTCTGTGGAGGGCAAAACATGAGCCTACTGGGCCCACCAGAAGTTGGGAAACAGGCCATTTCCAGCCTCTAAAGGGCCTTTGGGGGGGGGGCAGGGCAAGCTGTTTTTGCCTTCCCAAGGCATTGAATTATGGCTGTGAGCAGTTGCACATGTGCAATAGTGCACAGCCATGCTTTTTCGGCACCCAAGGAAAAAAAGGTTCACCATCAGTGCCTTATGCCATTCCATTCCATTCTATCCTATTCCCCATTCCCCACTGCACTCCCCTCCTATTCCTATTTCTATTCTCTTCCCTGTTCCCTATTGAACTTTTGTAAAGTTCAAGCATGATGTGGCATGGTCAATGTTTGTGTTAGACACTGTCAGGAATGACTAGAGTTGTGGACTATCTTGAGAAGAAAAAAATGGCAAGCTTCTCAAGGTGATGGTGGCCATGAAAATCATATGGGCATAGAATAGAATAGAATAGAATAGAATAATAGAGTAGAGTAGAGTAGAGTAGAGTAGAATAGAATAGAATAGAATAGAATAGAATTTTTATTGGCCAAGTGTGATTGGACACACAAGGAATTTGTCTTGGTGCATATGCTCTCAGCGTACATAAAAGAAAAAGATACATTTGTCAAGAATCATGTGGTACAACACTTAATGATTGTCATGGGGGTCAAATAAGTAACGAAGAAACAATCAATATTAATAAAAATCTTAGGATACAAGCAAAATGTTACAGTCATACAGTCCTAAGTGGGGAGGAAAAGGATGATAGGAATGATGAGAAAAACTAGTAGAATAGAAGTGCAGACTTAGTAAAAAGTCTGACAGCGTTGAGGGAATTATTTGTTTGTTTGTTTGCATGCCACCAAGAATCAACTTGGTTTCAAAGGAGATGTTACCTTTAAAGAGAAAGAGCGAAAAAGAGCTATCACTCTCTCGCTTTATAGCTCTCACGTGTCAGAGAATGCTAGTCTAGACAGGTCATTGACCTAGACCAATGGAGGGTTCAGATATATGCTGACCATGGTGCTTTGGATGTAATGGTCTTACCAGCCCTCGCACCCCACCTGCTGAATGAGGTGAAAAGGTGACAATGGTCTTGCACACCAATCACTCTTTTTGGATTAGATCTGCTGACAATATCCTTATTCTTTTAGGGCCAGAGCTCTGGAACGTCAGTGAGAAATTAATTGTCAATACCAGCCTTTATAACTAGTATAAAGTAGACTCAGAAGCTCTTTCCGGTAGATGATTCTAAGGTCTTGGCTTGGTAGATTGTCATTACGTTGCCATGATAAGCAGAGCTGTACATGGGGTTTTTTTCTCCCTCTCTCTTCTGTTTCAAAGCTGAATTATAGTATTGACATTTAACATGAGAGTTCATCTGTCTCCAGTCATTGTACTCAACAGTCAGGCAATCAATTAAAAGTAGAGGGTTTTTTTCTCTACTAATGTATAGATATAGATATATTTCTCCAGAAAGGAAACGTTTGCTTCCCCTTTCTTTGAAAAAAAAAGGATGTAATAAAACATGAAATGAATTAGCAGAGTTAAGTCAGCAGGAGTTAAGCTTTGAGTCTTTGAGCAATTTAAAGGTTGTGGGATTTTGCTAACAAATTTGTTCTATTTTATTTATCTGTAGGAAAAGCAAGTAGGATGCTTGGCTGCATAGCTAGAGGTATAACAAGCAGGAAGAGGGAGATTGTGATCCCCTTATATAGAGCGCTGGTGAGACCACATTTGGAGTACTGTGTTCAGTTCTGGAGACCTCACCTACAAAAAGATATTGACAAAATTGAACGGGTCCAAAGATGGGCTACAAGAATGGTGGAAGGTCTTAAGCATAAAACGTATCAGGAAAGACTTCATGAACTCAATCTGTATAGTCTGGAGGACAGAAGGAAAAGGGGGGACATGATCGAAACATTTAAATATGTTAAAGGGTTAAATACGGTTCAGGAGGGAAGTGTTTTTAATAGGAAAGTGAACACAAGAAAAAGGGGACACAATCTGAAGTTAGTTGGGGGAAAGATCAAAAGCAACATGAGAAAATATTATTTTACTGAAAGAGTAGTAGATCCTTGGAACAAACTTCCAGCAGACGTGGTTGGTAAATCCACAGTAACTGAATTTAAACATGCCTGGGATAAACATATATCCATCCTAAGATAAAGTACAGGAAATAGTATAAGGGCAGACTAGATGGACCATGAGGTCTTTTTCTGCCGTCAGTCTTCTATGTTTCTATGTTTCTATGTATCCTGCCTGAATTATTTTGAAAAATAACTCAAGGGGGTGAACCTATCCAACACATCTTCCTCCTTCTATTTTCTCCAAAACAACAACCCTGTGAGGTGAGATGAACTGACAAAAGAGAGAGAGACTGGCTCAAAGTCACCCATCTGGCTTTCACGGTGGAGGCGAGCCTAGAATTCACAATATCCTGGTGCAGGGTTAGGCAAAGTTGGCTCTTCTATGATGTGTGGACTTCAACTCCCAGAATTCCTGAGCCCAATCATAACTAACTAACTAACTGACTGACTGACTGACTGACTGACTGACTGACTGACTGACTGACTGACTAACTAACTAACTAACTAACTAACTAACTAACTAACTAACTAACTAACTAACTAACTAACTGAATGGAGCTGAATATAAGTGCACCAGAGTGCCTACTGACCCCTGTCCTATTGTCTCTCCTATATCATATACTGTATATCTTCTCTTCTATACCTATATCTTTTTCTGCTATTCTCTCATAGTTATATTTCACTCCTTTATTTTCTCCTCTATTCCCCCCTTAATACATTCTACCTGATTATATCTTCTATAACCCTCATTGTGTATTATTGTGTATTGGACAAAATAAATAAATAGATAGATAAATAGATAGATAGATAGATAGATAGATAGATAGATAGGTAAGTTAATTAATTAATTAATTAATTTACTGGCCAGTTGTCCTTCCTGATGCCTACACCGAGTTCACAGCAAATATTTTCTCTTTGTGGCCTAATATTGAACTCTCAACTTCCCAAATGGGAGGCAAGCGTCTTCAGCTCTAGGCTACCATGTCACTCACAAAAATGATACTATATTTAATTGTTGTAGTTAGCTCTGGCCAAGCTCCTGCCCCAAGGAATGTGCAGGTGGATGTGGGGGGACATCTACATGCTGCAGGACTGTTTTGCTCCCAGTGGAATCTGCCGATGAAGTCTCCTCTGACCAAGGAAGCATGAGTGACAGTGAGGAGGAGAGTTTGGCAGACAGCCCAGGAGGAGATCAATCATCTGTATCATCTCTGGATTCTGAACAAGAATTACTGAAACATCCACGCATGTGTAGATTGATGCATAGGAAGCAACAACTAAAGGATTATTACAAAAGTAAATGAGGCCACCTGTGGTTGGGTGGGGCTGCTGTAATTAGTGCTGCTGCTATAAATAGCAGCATGTGGGTTTGGCGGTTGTGGAGAATTATCTGATCGTTGTATTTCATGAATGTCTTCCTGACTCCCGCCTTTGTTGACTTTTCACCACTTTGAAACCAAAGCAGAGCAAAGTGTGTTTCACTTTGTGAAAGAAGAAGGGCTGTGACTTTCTTCACAGCTGCAAGCTAAGTACTTACGAACTGATAAGGGACTTGTACAAACTACCATGTTGTTTTGGGACAAGTGCTCTTTGCAATACAAAAAGAGTGCTTAGTTTATTTTGAATTTTGTGATAAAGAACATTGTTTTGAATTTTAAAACGTGTGTGTGTCTGAAATTTCTACCTTTGAATTTTTGGAAGGCTCCTATCAGAGAGTCCGGCAGAACAGTTAATGTACATAAAATGTGTAGGATTGTGCAGAATTCAGTTAAACAAATAATTAAATGTATGCAGAACGAATGAAGCAAGTGTAACGTTTGGAAACTGAGCAGACTTCAGACTTGGTATATTTTAGATTTGTATGAAATTATTCCATTTTATGGACTCAAGAGATTTGTGAGTTATGTTATGTGTAATGACATTTGCTTCTTGCCAAAGGCAAACTAGTAACTTACTTTCCCCGTTACAGTGATATCCCTTATGGTAGTAAAATTTCCACATCAGCTTCCATTGAACACCAGAGTACCTGAAAATGTTGAATGACATGTAATTGATAGGATTAACAGTTGGAAAATTCATTGGGTTTTGTCCTGATCTTAGTGAGGAAAATCAGCCCATCAGTATACACCGTGAGAAGCTCCAAGTGTAAGTTGGAGATGACTTTTGAGGCTCTTCCTCTGAGACATCATTTGTCACTTTTGCTGAAGATAGATCTAAACCTATTAGGATAGACTTTCCCAACATTTCTAGCTTAAGTAAGTAAGTAAGTAAGTAAGTAAGTAAGTAAGGAAGGAAGGAAGGAAGGAAGGAAGGAAGGAAGGAAGGAAGGAAGGAAGGAAGGAAGGAAGGAAGGACAATAGCACATATATACTGCATCACAGTTCTTTACAGCCTTCTCCAAGCAGTTTATAGAATCAGCATATTGCCCCCAACAATCTGGGTCCTCATTTAACCCACCTTGGAAGGATGGAAGTCTAACTCAACCTTGAGCGTGGTGAGATTTGAACTGCTTAATTGCAGGCAGCCGACAGGCAGCAGAAGTAGGCTGCAATGCTGCACTCTAACCACTGCGCCACCAAGCTTCTAAGGAAGGAGAACATCAACTAAATATTAGTTTCAGGCACAACTAGATGGGATAAAGCAAGTTCTAAAATCATGAGGTGCCATCTGTCAATCACGTAATGGTCCTCGGAGAGGGGCAGCATCCAAATCAAATCAAATAAAACCAGACAGACAGACAGACAGACAGACAGACAGACAGACAGACAGATAATCATTGGAGAAATATGGAAACAACCAGCCTTAGAGCTGAGCAAATGAAATTTGTCTGCTTCCCTTGTTTTCTCTGAAGAATGAAAAAAAAAGTCTAAGAGGTTTCTGAAATTATTATTTCATCTCAAATTTCTTCTACATTTTTTTACATGTTTGTTTCAGATTTCCACACATGACCACACTTTTTTGTACACCTATAAAGGTAGTTTTCTTATCTGGCTATTGTTTTTCTCAACATATCTTTGTCCTTTACTGGCCTCCATGAGGAACAATCCAGATCGTCCTGAGATTTTGCTTCGAGTTGACCTTTGGTGACCGAGACAGGTTATCTCACTTTAAAGATCTCAAAGTTACCTTCTGTCTCTCGTCACTCTGTTCCATACAATTTCCAGAGGCACACAAGAGTCCACAAAAAAACAAAAGTTCAAGCTGAGTCAAATCCCTCAGCAGCAAATAAAATGTATTACCTGGAAAAAAATGAGATTAGGGGGTACTTTATAAACTGGTTATCCTCTGTCTTCCTCTTTTTATTCGAATGAGTTGAAAATGTGACAATGATACTTGCAAAGGTTTTTCAGAGTTCTGTCCAGGGAATGAAGTCTTTCCGAACTTGAGCTGCAAATGAGCTCTGTGCCACCATCTATCATAAGAAGCAGCTTGTGCCTCATTTTTTTAAAGGTTTTTTAGACAAAGTCAACCAAATGGACATTAGGAGTGCCTGATGGCAGCAGTCTGTCCTTCAACGGCAAGATGAAAGCAGTAAGGGGAAATGAGAAGAATATGGCAGCGGTTTTCCCAATTAGATTGATGTATTGCCTTGGCATTTTCTCAAAGTAAATTATGAAGAGGGCATAGGACACGCTACACAAAATATGAATAATCTTTGCGCTCTGCCAAAAGTCTTGGCATCCGCTTGGCCAGACAAGGAGGGCAATTTGTTATACTTCCTCCTCCGGCAAATTCAGTGTTCACAACCCTTTGCAATTCTGCTACCCTGGAATCACATTTTCAGAGGAAGGTATCTTTGGACCCCAAATGGATCTCGGGTTATTTCTATTTTTCTCTTATTTATTTATTGTTAGAGTTGAAAGGGACCGTGCAGGTCATCAAGTCCAACCCCCTGCCTGAGCAGGAATCCTAAAGCACCCCAGCCAAGTGGCAGTTCAATCTTCTCTTGAAAGTGTCCAGAGTTGGGGAGTTCACAACCTCCGCAGGCAGGTTGTTCCACTGGTTGATCGCTCTGACCGTCAGGAAGTTCTTCCTTACTTCTAGGTTGAATCTCTCCTTGGTCAGCTTCCAGCCGTTGTTCCTCATCCGGCCCTCTGGTGCTCTGGAGAATAGAGTGACCCCCTCCTCTCTGTGGCAACCCCTCATATACCTGTATACAGCTATCATGTCCCCTCTGGCCCTCCTTTTCTCTAGGCTATCCATGCCCAGTTCCCGCAATCTCTCTTCGTAAGTCTTGGTTTCAAGTCCCCTAATCATTTGGTTGCTCTTTTCTGCACCTTCTCCAGAGTTTCAATGTCTCTTTTGAAGTTTGGTGACCAGAACTGGATGCAGTACTCAAGATGTGGTCTGACCAGGGCATAGTAGAGTGGTATTAATACTTCCCTGGTCTTGGAGTGTATCCCCCTGTTGATGCAGCTTAGGATAGTGTTGGCCTTTTTGGCTGCTGCAGCACATTGCTGGCTCATGTTTAGTTGATTATCCACCAAGACTCCAAGATCTCTTTCCCAGTCACTACTGCTAAGAGGGGTTTCTCCCAGGCTCTATGTGTGTTAGGTTTTTTTTTTACCAAGGTGAAGGACTTTGCTCTTGTCGACATTGTTTTCTCTTTGTTTCCCTCTGTACCACGTACTCATGTAAAGGTCATCTGATTTGTCTCTGAGTGCCAGAAAAGGGAAGAAACCTTTCTACAAGGAGTTGTATCAAAGGCAGGAAATCAGAAACCCAGGCAGTTCAAATGAATATATTCTATAGAATAGAATTCTTTATTGGCCAAGAGTGATTGGACACACAAGGAATTTGTCTTTGGTGCATATGCTCTCAGCGTACATAAAAGAAAAAGATACATTTGTCAAGAATCATGTGGTACAACACATAATGAATGTCAAAGGGTACAAATAAGCAATCAGGAAACAATATTAATATTAATTGTAAGGATACAAGCAAAAAGTTACAGTCATACGATCATAAGTGGGAGGAGATGGGTGATAGGAACAATGAGAAGACTAATAGTAATAGTAATGCAGCCTTAGTGAATAGTTTGACAGTATTGAGGGAATTATTTGTTTAGCATAGTGATGGTGTTCTGGAAAAAACTGTTCTTGTGTCTACTTGTTCTAGTGTAGCAACGTTTTGAGGGTAGGAGTTGAAAAATTTATGTCCAGTATATGAGTGGTCAGTAAATATTTTCACATCCTCTTTTTGACTCATGCAGTATACAGGTCCTCGATGGAAGGCAAGTTGGCAACAGTTGTTTTTTTCTGCAGCTCTGATTATCCTCTAAAATCTGTGTTGGTCTTGTGGGGTTGCAGAACCAACCAGATAGTGATAGAGGTGCAGATGACAGATTCAATGATTCCTCTATAGAACAGTATCAGCAGCTCCTTGGGGAGTTTGAGCTTCCTGAGTTGGTGCAGAAAGAACATTCTTTGTTGTGCTTTTTTGACGACTGTTTTGATGTCAGGTTATCTAAATACAGAACTTAGGAATGTCCATTTTAAATCTTGCGATATGGTTGAACCTAGACATTTGAAGGTCTCTACTGTTGATACTGTGTCAGCTAATATTGTAAGAGGGGAAGTATGGCAAGTTTCTCCTAAAGTCTACCACCATTTTTACTATTTTGAGTGCATTCAGTTCCAAATTGTTCCAGTTTATTGTATGCTAAGGCTCTAAGAATCTGAACCTACCCCCCCAGGCTCAGCCCCATCATCTCCTACAAGTTGATGATCACTGTAAGCACATTGTGCTTTTGAAAGTCCTAAAAGCTAAAAAAATATCCTTTAGATATCATATCTACCAAAAGAAAACTTGAATGCATGTAGCCTGGCAATTATTCCCCCAATAATGACTGTAACAACAACGTGGACATTGATTAATGTCCTGTCCAAATGAAAAGAACAACAATAAGGATGTTTTTTAAGTCTTTTAATTGTTATTAATTGGATCAAATTGTTTTATTATGTATTCTATGTTTCTGAGCTGCCCCGAGTCCACGGAGAGGGACAGCATACAAATCCAATAAATAAATAAATAAATAACCCAGAATTAAATGTGTTTTTTGGCATCCTTACTCCAGACCATAAGATATGGCTGAAAGGCATTCAGGGAAAAGTAGAAATTTGGGAAATAGTTCACTTCCAATGTCTATGGAGATTCTCAGTCATCCGTGTCATGGTTGTCCCAAAGGTGCATTTTCAAAAGGCAAACTGACTTTGCTATTTTTTCCTGAAGATGTTTCACTTCTCATCTAAGAAGCTTCTTCAATTCTGACTGTATTGAAGAACTGAAGAAGCTTCTCAGATGAGAAGCAAAACGTCTTCAAGGAAAAACAAAGTCTAATTGCCTTTTGAAAAGCACCTTTGGGGCCCGCTCCCCATATTTTCCAGGCCTATTTTGTAATGTGCCCTTCTACTTTCTACTGTTCACAAGTTTTTCTACCAAGGTTGGTGTAAATTAGCCTAGATGCCTCATTTTTGGCCCAGGGTCAACATACTTAAATACAGAACTTAGGAATGTCCATAACTTCCCAACTAAAGGACCGACAACTGAGAAAACCATAATGCAGTGATGGCGAACCTTTTTTCCCTCATGTCCTGAAAGAGCTTGCGCACAGGCTATTGCATATGCACGAGGGCCCACACCCATAATTCAATGCCTGGAGAGGGTGAAAACAGCTTTCCCCACCCTCTGTAGGACCTCTGGAGGCTGAAAGTGGCCTGTTTCCCAACTTCTGGTGGGCCCAGTAGCCTCGTGTTTTGCCCTCCCCAGGCTCCATTGGCTTCCCTGGAGCCGGAGGAGGGTAAAAACACCCTTTCCCATCGCTCTGGAGGCTCTCCAGAAGCCAAAAAGGCCCTCCAAGAGCCTCTGTGCGAGCCAAAAATCAACTGGCCGGCACAAACATGCACATTGGAGCTGAGCTAGGGCAACGGGTCACGTGCCAGCAGATATGGCTCTGCATGCCACCTGTGGCACCCAAGCCATAGGTTCTCTATCACTGCCATGTTCTGAAAAACTGAGCTGTGTTTCAATCTGTTGTGGTTAGCTCTGGCCCAGCTCCTGCCCCAAGGACTGTGGATGTGGGGGAGACATCCACATGCCGCAGGCCTGTTTTGCTCCCGGTGGAATCTGCTGATGAAGGCTCCTCTGACCAAGAAGACATGAGTGACGGGGAGGAGAGTGTGGCAGACAGCTCAGAAGGAGATCAATTATCTCTCTCCTCCTTGGATTCGGAACAAGAGTTAATGATACAGAGCGATGCATAGGCAGCAACAACTGAGAGATTATTATCAAAGAAAATGAGGCCACCTGTGGTTGGGTGGGACTGGTAATTAGTGAGGCTGCTATAAAGAGCAGCGTGTGCATTTGGCCATTGTAGAGGATTATCTGATCGTTGTGTTTCGTGCCTGCCTTGCTGACTTCGACCTTGGTGTGTTGCTTTTTCCCCGCTTTGAAACTAAAGCAGAGCAAAGTGTGTTTCACTTTGTGAAAGAAGAAGGACTGTGAATTGCCTCACAGCTGCTAGCTAAGTATCTCAGAACTGATAAGGGACTTGTAACAATTACCAGTTTGTTTGGGGACGAGTGCTCTTTGCTATGCAAAAAGAAGGCTTGGTTTAAGTGAATTTTCATTATAAAGAACATTGTTTTGAATTTTCAAACGTGTGTGTGTCTGAAATTTGTACCTGTGAATTTTCGGGAGGATTCTACCAGAGAGCCCGACAGAACACAATCCAGAATGAGAGAGAAGTGGGAGCAGAAGGAAGGAGCCTCTTCAGAATTTTAGCTTTCTTCTCATGAACACTTGATCTTTTGCTATGAACATGTGTCACTGGCTGATTGCTAAACAACCTTAATGGCTTTTCTTTCCTTAAAATTACAGCATAAGGGGATTAAAGGGCCAAAGGAACAGAAGTCTTTCCATCTGGAGCCTCCTTTCTTCATGTTTAATGCATTTTGCATTTAGTTGAAGATTGGGCCAAGTGAATTGTTCTTAGTAGTCCTCCCCAGAGAGAAAAAGTTAAAGGAGTTGTTTCTCATTCTAACATTGTAGATGCTCCTGTTGTAGATGCTCCTGTTTTTATTTTCACCGTATCAGAAAGCTGCTGTTTAGTTTATTTAGTTTTCTTAAATGTAATCACACTAACTCCTCCCAATTACAGTGGTACCTCTACTTAAGGACTTATTTCGTTCCGTGACCAGGTTCTTAAGTAGAAAAGTTTGTAAGTAGAAGCAATTTTTATTTTTATTTATTTATTTTTATTTTATTTATTGGATTTGTATGCTGCCCCTCTCCGTGGACTCGGGGTGGCTAACAACAGTGGTAAAACAGCATGTGACAATCCAATAGTAAAACAGCTAAAAACCCTTGTTATAAAAACCAATCATATATACAAACATACCATGCATAAATTGTAGAAGCCTAGGGGGAAAGAGGATCTCAATTCCCCCATGCCTGACGACAGAGGTGGGTTTTAAGGAGCTTACAAAAGGCAAGGAGGGTGGGGGCTATTCTAATCTCCGGGGGGAGTTGGTTCCAGAGGGTCGGAGCCGCCACAGAGAAGGCTCTTCCTCTGGGTCCCGCCAAACGACATTGTTTAGTTGACGGGACCTGGAGAAGGCCCACTCTGTGGGACCTAATTGGTCGCTGGGATTTGTGCGGCAGAAGGCGGTCCCGGAGATATTCTGGTCTGGTGCCATGAAGGGCTTTATAGGTCATAACCAACACTTTGAATTGTGACCAGAAACTGATTGGCAACCAATGCAGACTGCGGAGTGTTTTCCCATAGGAATCAATGTAAAGGCAAATAATGTGTGCAAACCCATTAGGAAAGAAATAAAAGCTCCGAATTTGCATGGGAGGAGGAGGAAGAAGAAGAGGAGGAGGACAGTCGCTGCTGAAGGAAGAAGGTGAGGGGAATCAAAAAAAGTCCAAAATTTTAAGGCTTGAAAAAAAAAAGAGGGACTCTGAGGCAGCG
>NC_091951.1:341376590-341436590 GCF_031021105.1 Erythrolamprus reginae | reverse complement strand
TTAAACAGCTATGACAATCTTCTGCAACACGTCCTTCCCTCTCCTCCCATTGCAATCATCAGATAACTCTTCCAATAAATGGAGACAAATTGTTGAACTATTGCTATGTTGTTCGTAAATGAGAGAAACGGTGAGCATCGTTAAAAAAAATAGTCTGCATAATTCACTCTTGTAGAGGAACAGGCAATATACAACCCTGTGTAGCTAAATATCCTGAATATGTATTAGGATCATGATATAAGGTCAGTATATTGATGGAAATAGAGGTCTGTGTACCTCTATTCCTTATGCAGTTTTCTTATGAGATAAAGCATTTCCATAACTTCTTTTGGATTGCACATTTCCTTAAGATAACACAGGGCTGATTTCAATCTAACTTAATACCTAAAAGTTCTTTGAAGTGTTGCTTTAGATTAGATGTGTTCCCAGTTCTTTACAAAGTAACGATTGAGCGTGGGTGTGTTTTGCACAAAGCAATCCAAAAAGTGTATTAAAAAAAATGCAAACTCTGCACTCCAAATAAATAATTCACATTCAGTTACATTGTGTGAATAAATCTGTTCATTCTGGTAACAGAGCTGGGGAAATCACAAAACAAGCTGTAGCTTTCCATTCCGAAATATTTCTTTCTTCTTCCGCTCAAAATATGTAGCATTGGTTTCTTTCCTTTATATATGTTTCTTCCCTTAGAATCTCTTCATAAATACTTATTTCACTACTCGCTTCATAGTTAGGAATGTATCCAGAAGCTATTCAGTGGAGACAAATCAAATTGTCCAGAAGAATTGATTGAAGAAACAGAGTGAACATTGGACTGTTCAGACCTACAGGTTTTGGAAGAAAGTGGTACCATATTTTTCAAAGTATAAGATGCACTGAAGTATAAGAGACACCTTAGTTTTGGATGAGGAAAATAGGGAAAAGAATCTGCTTACCAGGTATTCATCTGGCTAGTGTCCTTAACCAGCACATTATTTTATCCCCTGTTAGGGCTTTTTAAAAAAAATTATTTGGAGAGATTAACAATGAAAGAGCTTGCAAGCCAGTAAGAGCTGGGAACATCATTAGCACCTGGAAAAAACATTCGGAGCAAGTAGAGCAATGGAAAAAAACCCTGAAAAGACTTAGGGCTTGGAAAATATTATTCGCAGAGAGTAACAGTGAAAAAGCTTGCAAGCTGGTATTAGCTGGGAACATGGTTAGCACCTGGTTAGGGCTGGAAAGAAACTTAATCAAAGAAGATAATATTTTGTTCTAAGTACCAAGAATGTCTGAAAGGAACATTTAAAAATGACTGAATATTTAATAACAACAACAACAACAACAGAGTTGGAAGGGACCTTGGAGGTCTTCTAGTCCAACCCCCTGCTTAGGCAGGAAACCCTACACTGCTTCAACTTCTGGAGGCAAGCTGTTCCATTGGTCAACCGTCCTGACTGTCAGGAAATTTCTCCTTAGTTCTAAGTTACTTCTCCTAAAATATTTCTTAAAATATTTCATTCCTCTAGGAGGGGGGGGGTAGGTGCTAACTTCCTAAAGGTTCTAAAAACTTACTTACTCACTCACTCACTCACTCACTCACTCACTCACTCACTCACTCACTCATTTATTTTGTCCAATACACAATGAGAGTATTAGTGGGTATATATATACAGTGTTCCCTCAATTTTCGCGGGGGATGCGTTCCGAGACCGTCCGCGAAAGTCGAATTTCCGCAAAGTTGAGATGCGGAAGTAAATACACTATTTTTGGCTATGAACAGTATCACAAGCCATCCCTTAACACTTTAAACCCATAAATTACCATTTCCCATTCCCTTAGCAACCCTTTAGATTATTACTCACCATGTTTATTTATTAAAGTATATTTAAAAAAATATTTATTAAAGGCGGACGAAAGTTTGACGATGACATATGACGTCATCGGGCGGGAAAAACTGTGGTATAGGGGAAAAAACCGCGAAGTATTTTTTAATTAATATTTTTGAAAAACCGTGGTATAGATTTTTCGCGAAGTTTGAACCCCCGAAAATCGAGGGAACACTGTATATATATATATATATATACATAGTAAAATACATGATGAAGGTTATAGAGGACATACTCACAGTAAAATATATCTAAGAAAGAATAGAAAAGAAGATATAGTAATAGAACATATCGATGAAAGAATAGAAGAAGAGATATAGGAATAGAAGAAAGGAATAGGAGATATAGGAGAGCAATTTTCTTTTGCTCCACCAGCTCTGAGGTCACGATCCAAAAGGTGACTCCAAAGTGGTTTTTGTTTGAAGTCGACAAGGTTCCAGGTAGCAGGAGAAGTTCAAACTGTGTGAGGAAATCCATTTAACAAGCTGCTAAGCATGATTGTGTTGATGCGGTGAGCGCTTGCTTTCGCTTGCCGCAAAATTGCTACGATTCTCATTTTCATTAATAGTATCTGAAAAGTCTGGACTCCGGTAGTCTTAAATCAAACTCGTTTATTCATGGCAAGAGAGAATACAAACACTGGAACGGTAGAATTGCCGGAATGAGGGCAACGGCTAACCCGTTGCCCTTTTATACTCTTTTTAACGCGGGCTTTTACCAACTGACACACATTTAACTTTCGCGGCTATTTTCTGAATAGCCGCGTCTTAACCAATCGCAGATTTTCTGCGAATATTTTTAAACAAACACAACACCCCTCCCTCTTCGGCTGAGACCATGATTACGTGTTAATCCACGTCACATAGTCCTGCAAGCGGATTGGTGGTTTCACAGATCTCTGGGACCTGCGCAGTTCATTTTGCTGGGAGCTGCTTGCCTGGACGGCTGGCTCCGTTGCTCCGCTAAGGCTAGTCTCTGACGGGCCTGGTTGCGATGATGCATTTTGATCTTCGCCGGCCGCCAGGGGCAACAAGCAGCCATCGCTGGAGTCTCGAGGTGGTTCTGGTAAGTCCTCTATTGGTTTGTCTACAGTAGGTAAAATGTCTGGGTTAGTCTTCATTCTTTTGCGTAGTTGGTCGACATGCCGATGCCAACTGCGCCCATCTGTTAATATTACAACGTATGTTTTTAAACCTGTTTTATCCAATACTGTGCCATCTTTCCATTTATCGTTTGAATCATAGTCTTTGGCATAAATTAAATCCCCGATGTTAAACTGTCTTTCACTTTGCATTTTTATTTCTTTTTGGTCATTCTGGTAATTTGGGTGAATTCTGTCTAATTTAGAACGAAGGTTTCTGCCCATTAAAAGTTCTGCCGGGCTTTTGTTTGTTGACGCTGACGGCGTAATATGCTGAATGGTTAAAAATTCATCAATTTGTTGTTGCCAATCTCCTAGTGGTGCTTTGTTTAATGCTTCCTTTGTGGTTCTAACCATTCGTTCTGCTTGCCCATTAGCTTGGGCAAAATGAGGTGGAGTGAGCACATGTTTTATGCCCTGGTCTGCAAGAAATAGTTCCATTTGACGGGCTGTTAACTGAGGCCCGTTGTCAGATACCAAAATGTCTGGAATACCATGTGTGGCAAACATTTTCCTTAATGCCTTTATAGTTGCACTAGTAGTTGTGGATGCCATGAGTTCAATTTCCAGCCACTTGGAGTATGCATCCACAACCAGTAAAAAGGATTGGCCCCTGATTGGTCCTGCAAAGTCAATATGTATTCTAGACCAGGGCCCTCTTGGTGTTGGCCACTCTGATGGTGTAACTTTTGGTGGGTTGGGTCTTGTTCTCTGGCAGGGTATACAACCACCCACCCATGACTCTATGTCCTTGTCCAACCCTGGCCACCATAAATGACTTCTGGCAATAGTTTTCATTTTGACTATTCCTGGGTGACCTATATGCAATAACTGCAATGCTTGCTTCTGTAAAGCTTTTGGAATAACAACCCTGTCTCCCCACAATATACAATCTTTTAACACATTTAATTCAAACTGTCTATTCTTAAAAGGTTGAAATTGGTTTGGTTGTTGTTCAATTGGCCATCCCTTTAATATCCATTGTTTAATATATTTCAAAATTGGGTCTGCTTGTGTCTGATTGGCTATTTCTGTTGCTGTTAATAACGTTTGTTTACTAGATTCAATTAATAAAACGCTTGAGGCAGGGGCTGGATCATTGACTAATTCTGTTTGGGGGCACCTGCTTAATGCATCAGCATTTCCTATGTCTTTCCCCCCCCTGTGGATTAATGTATAATTGTAAGCGGCTAGAAAAATAGTCCAGCGAGTCATGCGAGGAGAAAGAAAGGCGGGAGTTTGTTTGTTTCCCGCCAAAATGCCTAAAAGCGGTTTATGGTCGGTGATTAACGTAAAGGGCCGACCACAAAGGTAATAATGAAAACGTTTAACTCCAGCGACAAGGGCTAACGCCTCCTTGTCGAGCTGGGAGTAATTCCTTTCAGCTGCCGAAAGAGTTTTAGAATAATAGGCTATTGGGGCTTCTGTGCCGTCCGGAAAGTTATGGCTGAGGACGGCTCCTATGCCGAACGGTGAAGCGTCGCAGGTTAGGGATAAGGGCATAGCTACATTATATTGCACTAGGACACTATTGGAGGAAAGTAAATTTTTTACTGCTTGGAAAGCGGCTTGTTCTTTTGGTCCCCACGTCCAGGCAGAGTCTTTCTTTAGGAGGTTATGAAGCGGTTCTGCCACCGTCGCTTTCTGTTTAAGAAAGACGGAATAAAAGTTAAGGAGTCCTAGGAATGCTTGTAAGTCTGTCTTATCTGAAGGGGTGGGGGCATTTCTTATGGCATCAACTTTGTCATTTGTAGGGTGAATCCCAAAACGATCTATTGTAAACCCCAAGAATTCAACTTTGGGCACAGCCCAAGAACATTTGTCTGCTTTCAAATGGAGTCCTGTTTCTTTAAATTTGGTTAAAACGCGCCTGATTCTGTCCCATAACTCAGATTTGGATGTGGCAGATATTAATACGTCGTCGAAATATGGAACGACCCCAGGAATATTATTTAAAATGCGTTCCATCAAACCCTGAAAGATACCTGGGGCGGTAGAGACTCCAAACTGGAGCCGGGTGCATTTAAAGGCACCTCTATGAGTTACGATTGTCTGGGCTTCTGAGGTGTCTTGATCTACGGTGAGCTGTTGATATGCCTGTGCCAGGTCCAACTTCGCGAAGATGGACCCATTTCCTAAGGTGTGCAAGAGTTGTTGCACTACTGGGATTGGATAGGCATTATGCTGTAGTGCTTTATTAATCGTGGCTTTATAATCTGCGCAAATTCTAATAGAGCCATCCGGCTTAACGGGCGTTACAATAGGAGTTTCCCATTTAGCGTGGTCAGTGGGAACTAAAATGCCCTGAGCTATTAATTTGTCCAATTGTTCATCCACTTTAGGCAAAAGTGGAATGGGGATTCTGCGGGGCTTTAATCGGATGGGCGAAATATTTGGGTCCAAATTAAACGAAATGGGGCTGCCTGTATATTTACCCAGAGCGCTAGAGAAAACTTCGGGAAATTCTTTCAATAAATCATTTGGGTCAAAAGAGTCACATACATTGTTAACCCCTGAAATTTCAATACCTAAAGGTTGTAACCATCGAAGTCCCAGTAATGAGTGTTTAGGACCGTCAACCACTAATAGAGGTAAAAACCCTTGAAATTTTTTAAACGCAATAGGAACATTTAAGCATCCTAACACCGGAATTGAATGGCCCTGAAAATCACTCAAACCCGGTTCCCACGGTTGCAAGTCAGTTTGTTTTACACGAGGTAAATATAATTTAAGTTTTTTCCAAGGCATTATGGAATGTCTGGACCCGGTGTCTAATTCCATTTGGCAGGGGTGGCCGTTGAGGAAAAGAGAAACAAATAGCTTGTTTTCCGCAGCGGGAAAATTGCAGTTTACGGAAGAAGGGGAGTTACCTCGTTGGTTAGAAGAGGGCGAGTTGTCAGCCGGGCGGGAAACGTTGCGCGAAAACGGTGGTCGTCGATTCCTCGGTGAAAAATAGGGTCGTTGGTTTTGTTGAGTCGCTGGAGTTGGGTTGGCGGCGCGGCAGACTTCGGCGATGTGGCCGCGGCGCTGGCAACGGCGGCAGTAGGCGTCCTTGAAATGGCAGCGAAAACGAGGGTGGTTTCCGTTGCAGCCGGCACATCTGTCTGCACGGGAGGCTTCTTTGGCGTCGTGGTCGGAGGCTCTTCGGATTTGGAGACAGGTGTCGTCTGGAGTAGCGGATTCTGAGTGTTTTTCATCAGAAGGGCAGGCGTGCCAAGGTGATTCATCAGGAATGTGATGAACGGTTGAGGTTGCGCGTTTAATTTCGGCAACAGATGTTTCAGATACCTCGGAGGCTTTTGCTGCCTTAAGAATGTCTTGGAGAGAGGCATCCTCATCAACTAAGTATTTCTTCTGGAGCGTGATATTGGTTAGACCGAAAATAAGGCGGTCCATGAGCTGTTCCTCTGGATCCTTGTATTTGCACTTCGGGAGGAGTGCGCGTAGGCGAGTTATAAAATCGTTGGTGGATTCTCCGTCCGCTTGCCTCATCTGAGCGAATTGATGGCGGTATACGCGGACAGGAGTCGTCGGCTGATAATGGGCGGCAAGTTTTGCTTGTAGAGTTGACCATGCGACGGTTTCCAGGGTGTCTGGGTCAACGAGTGTAGAGGCTAGGCTGTAGACTTCTGTGCCGCAATAAGCGAGGAATATAGCTTTCTTCCTCTCGTCATCGGCGTCATGTAGATTGCTCGCTTTCAAGAAAAATGTAAATTTGGACATATACGAGGTCCAAGCTTCCGTCTCGGAGTTGAATACGGGCGGCGGTGGAGCCATGGCCGAGTTCATGGCTGCGTTAGCGGGAGTTCGACCTCTTCGTCGCCACTGAAAAGTCTGGACTCCGGTAGTCTTAAATCAAACTCGTTTATTCATGGCAAGAGAGAATACAAACACTGGAACGGTAGAATTGCCGGAATGAGGGCAACGGCTAACCCGTTGCCCTTTTATACTCTTTTTAACGCGGGCTTTTACCAACTGACACACATTTAACTTTCGCGGCTATTTTCTGAATAGCCGCGTCTTAACCAATCGCAGATTTTCTGCGAATATTTTTAAACAAACACAACAGTATCGCTTGCTACCACCTGCCACTCTAGAATTTAGATTAGGCTTTGTTGATGATCTGAGTAATAACCTGAAATCAAGTGCCTTTAAAGCTTTGCAATCTTCAGGAATAAGAACATTGTTAGGTCAGTATTTTTTTGTTTTAACTATTATTCTAATTTGATTCCAGAGACTGGAAGGGTTTTTATCACAGGAATAGAAATCTTATTAGTTAAAGCTTTAATAAATTTGGGGTGGGGGACTGTGAGAAGTGAAGTTTTGTTCTGTGGGGAATATTTAAAAAGGCCGAATAGAATATTTCCCTTAAAGAAGAAATTGAAAAACAAAATCTTAAGGGAGACAGAAATCAGCCAAAGTTTCCCTGCCTCAAGAAAAAATTGAGGAGGCCAGATTCTTAAAAACAAACTTTTAAAAAAGATTTTAGAAATGCAGGAATCTCAAATACAAATCCCAAAGAAGCTATAAAAACCCTCTCTCAACCTAATTTTGTCAGCTGCCCAGAATCACATGTGGATAGTGCTTTTGCTTCATCAGTAAATGAAATCTTTCTTTCCAATCCGCCTCAAGCCTCCATTTTATTTCCAGTGCCTTTATCCTAGCTTAGAATTGAACTAGATGAATTTTTTCCCCAACAATTCCAAAGGCCGTTCAAACATTAGCTGTCCATATGATCGCAAGGTGTGTGGAGCAATAGTGGGTTCTAAAACCCATTGCTACCATTTCGTGCTTGTACTTGCGCTTGTGAGCATGTCCAGAAGCATCCCAGGTGGGTGGGTGGAGCCTCCTTCTGACGCTGCGATTGGTTCACAGAACCAGCCGAACTGGGAGCAACCTGATTCAGCTCGGTTCTTAGAACCGGTAACGGTAGAGGCAGGAGGCTCCGCCCACCAACCTGGGACGCTTCTGTGCATGTGCAGAAGGATCTTATGCATATGTGTGCATTCACATGCACAAACTGGTAGTAACGGGTTTTAGAACCCACTACTGCCACTGCTGAAGTGGAGGAGGAAGAAAAATTCCTATCATTGTTCAATGATAGGATGCTTGGCTGCATAGCTAGAGGTATAACAAGCAGGAAGAGGGAGATTATGATCCCACTATATAGAGTGCTGGTGAGATCCCATTTGGAATACTGTGTTCAGTTCTGGAGACCTCACCCACAAAAAGATATTGACAAAATTGAACGGGTCCAAAGACGGGCTACAAAAATGGTGGAAGGTCTTAAGCATAAAACGTGTCAGGAAAGACTTAATGAACTCAATCTGTATAGTCTGGAGGACAGAAGGAAAAGGGGGGACATGATCAAAACATTTAAATACGTTAAAGGGTTAAATAAGGTTCAGGAGGGAAGTGTTTTTAAGAGGAAAGTGAACACAAGAACAAGGGGACACAATCTGAAGTTAGTTGGGGAAAAGATCAAAAGCAACATGAGAAAATATTTTTTTACTGAAAGAGTAGTAGATTCTTGCTTGGAACAAACTCCCAGAAGACGTAGTAGATAAATCCACAGTAACTGAATTTAAACATACCTGGGATAACCACATATCCATCCTAAGATAAAATACAGAAAATAGTATAAGGGCAGACTAGATGAACCATGAGGTCTTTTTCTGCCGTCAGACTTCTGTGTTTCTATGTTTCAAGTTAGTATAAAGATCATTTTTGAATTTTTTCAAAAATTAAATATGGAACTGATGGTTGTGGAAATGACCTGATTTTCTCTGGATCAATTATGGGGTAGACCGAATAAACTTGATTCTCATATACACAATGAAATAGTTGTCCTTTCATAGTCAAGGAAGGAAAAAAAATACAAATGATTATGTGGTTTGGGTTTTTTTTTGCAAAATGAAAGGAAATGCCTGTCAGTTGGAAGTTCAATGAGATGAAATATAGCACATTTGACAGGCACCAGTCAAAGGATCTCCAACATATATTCTTTTAAAACCTGAGATTTGTAGTCTTACTGTTTTGAAACAATGAGATTTAAGAACTGCTGTAGGGATTTCCATTTTATTTAGCTCTCAGAATCTTCCTAGTTAACCCTTCCTTCCATCCAGATCAGAGCAACAATAAAAAAAGTGCATTGTTCATTTGTGAGCAAAAATATAATAATGTTTATTTATTGAACATCAGCAAATATTTTTTAAAAAACCTGAGACCAAGGGCAGCTATAGCAGAGAAAGAGATAAAAGATGAATAACATACAATAATTCTATCTGAATAATAATCTATCTGAAAGTTTCTATTGTCAAGGATTAGTTCAATTTTAGGTGATATTCCATTATGCTACCATATAAAGTAAAAAGAAGGATGTAAGCATGTTAAACAGTAATGAATGCTGATTCATAGGGTGTAAGCTGCAACCTGATTGGGCCAGAGCATTATAAAATGCAAAGCAACTTTTCAATTTTTGTTTGGCTGTTTATGTCGTCTGTAGTTGGTTGGTGATACTGTTAGTTGGCTGGCTGGAACAGTTTTGAGTGTGAGTTATATATTGAGTTAGAGCTGTAGTGTTGATACAGAGAAACCTAGATTGGTTTAGTACCTATGTGTAAGTAAACTTTACTGCATATAGATAAAGTTTGTTCCTGTAAATAGAAGACTAAGACAGGAGATATTTTGCTTGCACTTAAGAGAAAAACTGTTTACTGCTGTTTTTCTACAACAGTGTCTTTGTTATTTCTCTGCACTGATTCCTAAATTGCCACAATATAAATTCTGGTATCTTATCAAGTCCTACTGCGTAGCTCTGTATATCCAGACATCTATGACATGACTCAGCGGTGGGTTCCACTTAACCTTAATGGTTTGCATCGCAACGTTTCATACGGGTGGGTAGGAGAATCCTTTTTCAAACAGCAGCAGAGGCAAAAACTTCCAAAGAGGAAAGAATTCAGAAAAAAAAATCCAAGCAGGAGACCCTACATCTCACTCTACCTAGAATCAAACTCACAATCTTCTAATTGTGAGGCAAACGCTCCACCTCTAGGCCACAAGAGCTTGAAGAGGAGATGATCTTTACAGTAACTGATCACTCACCTTAACTCACCATTGTTGCTGTCGTTTGCTTCAAGAAATATATTTTTTTCCAGAGAATTCTGGGATCAGAATGATGGTCATCAGAAAAATGGCAGGCATTCTTATTACAGGTAGTCTTCAATGTACAATCTACAATTGAACCCAAAATTTCTATTGTTAAGTGACTTTTGTCCCATTTTACAACTTTTCTTCCCTTAGTTATTGTTCTGTCCGGCTCTTTGGTAGACTTCTCCCAAAAATTCACAGATACAAATTTCAGACACACACACACATTTGAAAATTCAAAACAATGTTCTTTATAATGAAAAGTCACTTAAACTAAGCCCTCTTTTGGTATAGCAAAGAGCACTCATCTCCAAACAAACTGGTAATTGGTACAAGTCCCTTATCAGTTCTGCGATACTTAGCTTACAGCTGTGAGACAATTCACAGTCCTTCTTCTTTCACAAAGTGAAACACACTTTGCTCTGGTTTAGTTTCAAAGCAGGGAAAAATCAGCACACAAAAGGTCAAAGTCAGTAAAGCAGTCACGAAACACAACGATCAGATAATCCTCCACAATGGCCAAACCCACAGGCTGCTATTTATAGCAGCCTCACTAATTACCACCCAACCACAGGTGGCCTCATTTTCTTTGATAATAATCTCTCAGTTGTTGCTGCCTATGCATCGCTCTCTGCATGCGTAGTTGTATCATTAACTCTTGTTCCGAATCCAAGGAAGAGCTAGATAATTGATCTTCTTCTGAGCTGTCTGCCACTCTCTTCCTCCCTGTCACTCATGTCTTCTTGGTCAGAGGAGCCTTCATCATCAGATTCCACCGGGGTCAAAACAGGCCTGCAGCATGTGGATGTCTCCCCCACATCCATAGTCCTTGGGGCAGGAGCTGGGCCAGAGCTAACCACAACAGTTATTAAGTGAATCACTGCAATTGATAACTTAGTAACCCATCCGTTAAGTGAATTTGGCTTCCATAATTGACTTCGCTTGTCAGAAGGTCGCAAAAGGGAATCACATGACTTTGGAACATAGCAATGGTCATAAATATGAACCAGCTGCCAAGCATTTGAATTTTGATCACATGATCATGGGGATGTTGCAAAGGCCATGCCTGTGAAAAATGATCATAAGTCACTTTTTCAGTGCTGTTGTAACTTTTGAATGGTCACTAATAGTGATGGGCGAACCCAACGGTATTCGGGTTCAGCAAGTTTGGACGAACTACAGTGATCCCCCGTTTATTGCGTCCCCAACCATTGCGAATAGGGTACTTCGCGATTTTTCAACCCGGAAGTTAAAATACCATCTACGCATGCGTGCCCGTTTTTTCTATGGGCACGCATGCGTAGATGGCAACCGGCTTCCCTGGGTCTTCCCCCTCTTGCTGGCGTCAGCGAGGAGTTTCCCCACCGCCCACGCAAACTCCTCGCTGCCGCCCGCCCTTCGCCCGCCCACGCGGTTCATTCTCGCCGCTTTCGAGCTGAGTCCTGAAGCGAATTCGCTCCAGGACTCAGCTCGAAAGCGCGGAGAGCCAGCGTGGACAAGCCGTTCGCTAGCGCTGGCTATCGGCGCTTTTGAGCTGAGTCCTGGAGCGAATTCGCTCCCGGACTCAGCTCGAAAGCGCCGATAGCCAGCGTGGACAAGCCATTCGCTAGCGCTGGCTATCGGCGCTTTTGAGCTGAGTCCGGAAGAGAATTCGCTCCCGGACTCAGCTCGAAAGCGCCGAGAGCCAGCGTGGACAAGCCATTCGCTAGCGCTGGCTATCGGCGCTTTTGAGCTGAGTCCGGAAGAGAATTCGCTCCCGGACTCAGCTCGAAAGCGCCGATAGCCAGCGTGGACAAGCCATTCGCTAGCGCTGGCTATCGGCGCTTTTGAGCTGAGTCCGGAAGAGAATTCGCTCCCGGACTCAGCTCGAAAGCGCCGATAGCCAGCGTGGACAAGCCATTCGCTAGCGCTGGCTATCGGCGCTTTTGAGCTGAGTCCAGAAGAGAATTCGCTCCCGGACTCAGCTCGAAAGCGCCGATAGCCAGCGTGGACAAGCCATTCGCTAGCGCTGGCTATCGGCGCTTTCGAGCTGAGTCCGGGAGCGAATTCGCTCCCGGACTCAGCTCGAAAGCGCGGAGAGCCAGCGTGGACAAGCCGTTCGCTAGCGCTGGCTATCGGCGCTTTTGAGCTGAGTCCTGGAGCGAATTCGCTCCCGGACTCAGCTCGAAAGCGCCGATAGCCAGCATGGACAAGCCATTCGCTAGCGCTGGCTATCGGCGCTTTTGAGCTGAGTCCGGAAGAGAATTCGCTCCCGGACTCAGCTCGAAAGCGCCGAGAGCCAGCGTGGACAAGCCGTTCGCTAGCGCTGGCTATCGGCGCTTTTGAGCTGAGTCCGGAAGAGAATTCGCTCCCGGACTCAGGTCGAAAGCGCCGATAGCCAGCGTGGACAAGCCATTCACTAGCGCTGGCTATCGGCGCTTTTGAGCTGAGTCCGGAAGAGAATTCGCTCCCGGACTCAGCTCGAAAGCGCCGAGAGCCAGTGCGGAGGAGCCGAATATTGGGGGCGGCGCGGCTATTTTAAAATGTCGCCGCCGGCATGGGGGGCTTGCCAGCACCCCCCGGACCCCCAACCCGGGTTTGCGGGGCTGCTAGGAAGCCCCCCATGCCGGCGGCAAACAGCCGCGCCGCCCCCAATCTTCGGTTCCTCGCTAGCGCTGTGGGAGTAAAAACACCATCTGCACATGCGCAGATGGTGTTTTTACTTCCGCAGCGCTACTTCGCGAAAACCCGCTCGTTGCGGGGGGTCCTGGAACGGAACCCTCGCAACGAGCGGGGGATCACTGTATATGCAAAATTCGGCCAAACCCGAACCAAACCCAAACCTGAATGGGGAATCCCACCAAGAGATTCCGGGGGTGGAGCTTTGACATCACGTATACCGGCAAGTTGGTAAGGACAAGGTGATCACTTCTTGGATTCCATGGAATCCAGGAAGTGATCACCTTGGCGTCCTTAGCAACTTGCCGGTGACGTGAAAGCTCCGAACACCGAACGCGACCCCGAACTTTGCCCGAAGTTTCAAAAATTTTTGGATTCGTGTTCGGCATACCGAACACCACAAAATTTGGTACAGACCCGAATTGTGCGGGTTCGGTTCGCCCATCACTAGTTGCTAAATGAACTGTTGTAAACCAAAGACTGTCTGCATTATTTTAAAAAATGAAATAAGCATTGTTCATAATCAGTACACAACAGAGGAGTGATTCAGCAGTTTCTGTCCAATTCTGGAGAACCGGTATCGGAAATTTGGAATAGTTTGGAGAACTGGTAAATATTACCTTTGATTGGTGCAACCTCCATCTATTCCCCTGAGTCTCGGCTGATCGGGAGGAAATGGAGATTTGCAGTAATCCTCCTCTGGAGTGGGGTGAGAAAGGAGATTTTACAGTATCCTTCCCCAGTAGTGGGTAGGGAATGAAGATTTTACAGTATCCTTCCCCTGGAATGGGGAGGGAATGGAGATTTCACAGTATCAATCCCAGTGATGGGCTGCCAAAATTTTTGCTGCCACATTGTGGGCATGGCTTATTTTGTGGATGTGACTTCATGATCATGTGATTGAGTGGTTGTGGCTTGACAATCATGTGACTGGGGTGGCTTAAAGGTCATGTGACTTTGGTGGGAATGGCTTGCAGGCCAAGATAAGTTCTCAAATACATGCTTGGACTCTTTTTCAGTTGATTAAGTCACATTATTTGAATAGCCATAAAAAGGACAAATGATAGACAGCATTCTTTGTTGAGGAGCACAGTAACATTTTAAGGTTTTGTACTAAACCCACAAGGTTCAGTATGATAACAGATGAGGCAAGTAGTTCAATTTTCCTTAATTGCTATAAAAGGTCAGTTCTAGATAACTGGTGCACCAGTTGCGGCCCTATCTGGACTGGGACTCACTGCTAACAGTCACTCATGCCCTCATCATGTCGAGGTTCGACTACTGTAATGCTCTCTACATGGGGCTACCTTTGAAAAGTGTTTGGAAACTTCAGATCGTGCAGAATGCAGCTGCGAGAGCAATCATGGGCTTCCCAAGATATGCCCATGTTACACCAAAACTCCGCAGTCTGCATTGGTTGCCGATCAATTTCCGGTCACAATTCAAAGTGTTGGTTATGACCTATAAAGCCCTTCATGGCATCGGACCAGAATATCTCTGGGACCACCTTCTGCTGCACGAATCCCTGCGACCGGTTAGGTCCCACAGAGTTGGCCTTCTCCGGGTCCCGTCGACTAAACAATGTTGTTTGGTGGGACCCAGGAGAAGAGCCATCTTTGTGGCGGCCCCGACCCTCTGGAACCAGCTCCCCCCAGATATCAGAGTTGCCCCCACCCTCCTTGCCTTTTGCAAACTCCTTAAAACCCACCTCTGTCATCAGGCATGGGGGAATCGAAATTTCACTTCCCCCTAGGCTTATAGAATTTATACATGGTATGCTTGTATGTATGAGTGGTTGTTTAAATTGGGGTTTTTTAGATTATTTTTAATATTAGATTTGTTTTCATTGTCTTTTCATTGTTGTTAGCCGCCCCGAGTCTTCGGAGAGGGGTGGAATACAAATCAAATAAATAAATAAATAAATAAAGAAAGAAAGAAAGAAAGAAAGAAAGAAAGAAAGAAAGAAAGAAAGAAAGAAAGAAAGAAAGAAAGAAAGCGTTTATGGGTAAAAACATACTATTTAATTATTTCCCATTTTAAAAGTAATGAAGGATCATACTAAGGTACTAGAGAAGGAAGGACAATTAAAAATTATTAAGTATTCAATAAACAGTGCATAAATATACTGCGCCCACTGTGTCCCATCCCCCATGGGGACAGAAGCCCATTACTGTCCTTCAACCTGGAGTGAAGAGGGGATGGAGATTTTACAGTATCCTTCCCCTGTTATACCCACCAAACCACGCACACAGAACCGGTAGTAAAATGTTTTGAATGCCACCATTGGCACACAACCTTTAAACATATCAGACATATCCCCAATCACTGGGTAAGACTCTGATATGTGTTGATCTGTAACCCATAGAATCAAATATCCCATTTAATAAAAACGTAATATTCATGGATGCTAAGCATTAATGATAAAAATGAAATTCTTATTAGAATTCAGATTAGAAGGTAGTCAGCTGTTGTCTTCAATGATTCACGGTCTTGGAGAAGCATACCTAATTAATTAAAACAAGGCCATAATCATCTACGGGAGGAGAGAGGCCTTTTCCAACTGGACCCATCAGCTTAAATAGTGGGATTTTGGACAGAGATGTAGAGAAGAACAGCCCCCTGTGTTCCATGAGTGAAAGTCATCATTAAACTGTCACAGATCAATTATGTCTCCCCAGAGTTTATTAATGGCACTGTTATCACTTTTAATTCCAGGTCACTAATATTTAAGGAAGACTGTTCCATGGAGCATAATAGGCCACTGCAAAGATACAGGCTGAATCATATGATGATTTATTTATTTTTTGCAATTATTTCCCAAGTGGGCTTGTGTAATAGAAGTTATTAGATAAGACCATTGATCTTGGTTAGGCTGATTTGTTAACAAGGAATTTCTTTCCAGCCCCAGGTCGTGGTCCATCAATTATTGGACAAGGGGTAATACGAAGATGAAATAATCGTACATTCTTCCCTTTGTGGATAAAGCATCTTTTATCTCATGGCATAAGAGCCTTGGGGGCACAGTGGTTAAAATGCAGGCAAACTCTGCCCGCTGTTTAGAGTTTGATTGTGATGGAGCTCAAGGTTGACTCAGCCTTCCATCCTTTCGAAATCGGCAAAACGAGAATTCATATTATTAGGGGCAGTGTGGTGATGTTTTATCTGTCTACCTGTCTGTCTGTCTGTCTGTCTGTCTGTCTGTCTGTATATATGTATGTCTATCTATCTATTTATTTACCTACCTACCTACCTACCTACCTACCTACCTATTTATCTATCTATCTATCTATCTATCTATCTATCTATCTATCTATCTACTTACCTACCGACCTACCGACCTACCTACCGACCGACCGACCGACCGACCTACCTACCTACCTACCTACCTACCTACCAACCTACCTACCTACCGACCTACCGACCTACCGACCTACCGACCTACCGACCGACCTACCCTGCCTGCCTACCTACCTACCTACCTACCTATCTATCTATCTATCTACTTACCTACCTACCTACCTACCTATCTACTTACCTACCGACCTGTCTGTCTGTCTGTCTGTCTGACTGACTGACTGACTATCTATCTATCTATCTATCTATCTATCTATCTATCTATCTATCTATCTATCTATCTATCTATCTATCTATCTATCTATTTGACTTCTATGGTGCCCAATCCCATGAGACTCAGGGTGGCTTACAACAATATAAAACACAATATAGTACAATAATAGAAGACATCAATAGTAATATTAAAACCAAACATTAAAATAATAAAACAATAAAATCCTACTAATAACCCACAACAATCCAATCAATCAACATACACACCTAACCAACCAACACAATTTGGCCGTGCCAGATGATAGTATTCATGGCCCCCAGGCCTGCCGGCAAAGCCATGTGTTCATTGCCTTCTGGAAGGCCAGTAGGATGGGAGCAGTATGGACATCTGGGGTGGAGTTGGTTCCATAGAACCGGGGCAACCACAGAGAAAGCCCTCCCCCAAGGCCCCGCCAACCTGTATTGCTTAGTGGACGGGACCCAGAGAAGGCCAACCCTGTGAAATCTAGTAGGCCTCTGGGAGGTAGGAGGCAGGAGATAGTCCCATAAATAGTCTGGCCCTGAGCCATGTTATTGTAAACCATCCAGAGAGTTTATTTATTTATGTATTTATCTGTTTTGTAAACCATCCAGCGAGTGCTTTAAATTGTTATGAGATGGCAAAAAAGCTTAGATCCTATTGCCATTACTACTTTTTTTAAAGCAAAAAGTAAAATAAAACAAGACATTCAAAAAAGTGAAATTTATGATCTCAGTGAACTAGAGACAACAAAACTGCTGACAGGAAGATGTACTCGCCCATTGAATTTTCAATTGCTTTCAGAAGGAACTGGACTCTTCCATACTCTCTTTCCCAAATGGGTCCATGGTCATCCAAAGTCATCCTGGATCATTCTTAATTGCTCCCATTCAAATCCAGGGAGCCACAGTACCGAAGAGTGAAAACAGCAGATTGTCAGAGTTCTGTCGAGGTCTCTGGTAGAATCCTCCCGAAAATTCACAGATACAAATTTCACACACACACACGTTTGAAAATTCAAAACAATGTTCTTTATACCGAAAATCCAAATAAACTAAGCCCTCTTTTTGTATAGCAAAGAGCACTCGTCTCCAAACAAACTGGTAATTTGTACAAGTCCCTTATCAGTTCTGAGATACTTAGCTTGCAGCTGTGAGGCAATTCACAGTCCTTCTTCTTTCACAAAGTGAAACACACTTTGCTCTGGTTTAGTTTCAAAGCGGGGGAAAATCAGCACACAAAAGGTGAAAGGCAGCAAAGCAGGCATGAAACACAACGATCAGATAATCCTCCACAATGGCCAAACCCACAGGCTACTATTTATAGCAGCCTCACTAATTACCACAGCCCCACCCACCAACCACAGGTGGCCTCATTTTCTTTGATAATAATCTCCCAGTTGTTGTTGCCTATGCATCGCTCTCCGCATGCGTAGCTGTATCATTAACTCTTGTTCTGAATCCAAGGAGGAGCTAGATAATTGATCTCCTTCTGAGCTGTCTGCCACACTCTCCTCCTCCCTGTCACTCATGTCTTCTTGGTCAGAGGAGCCTTCATCAGCAGATTCCACCGGGAGCAGAACAGGCCTGCGGCATGTGGATGTCTCCCCCACATCCACAGTCCTTGGGGCAGGAGCTGGGCCAGAGCTAACCACAACAATCAGTAAGAGAAAAATTAGTCACCTACTGTGCAGCAGCCATCTTGGAGAGGAGTCCACTATTGCTATCCTGTAGAGCAGGGATTCTCAACTTTAAGACATGTAGACTTCAATTCCCAGAATCCCTCAGCCAGTGTGGGTGGACTTCAGCTCCCAAAGTTCCCCAACAGGGATTGGTGGTACTTCAAATCCCAGAATACCCCAGCCAGCTTGAGTGAACATCTATCTCCTATGCTGGCTGGGGAATTCTGGGAGTTGAAGTCCACTTGTCTTAAAGCGACCAAGATGGAGAAATTAGATTAGATTAGATTTATTGGATTTATATGCCACCCCTCTCCGCAAACTCGGGGCGGCTCACAATAATAATAAAAACAGTACATAGTAACAAATAATGCTGTACAGCAACAGTGGGGAATTCATGTTCCCAAGAGGGTTATATGAAGACCTGGGACTGCTGTGGAAGCTCAAACCAACAGTTTTTGGCTGTTTTTCACTACTCTCCTACAAGACCATGCTTCAATTGAGTGATGGTGGGTGATTGAGCACAGGTCCCCTCATACAATAAACTCTGTCACCATCTCCTCAGGTTGTTCCAGGTGAGGGGTAAGTACTGTACAGGGGCAGAAAAGCGCTTTCTTCTTTTCTCCTCTGTGTCCACAAGACAACTGAAGGAGCACTTGGCAACTGCAAAGAGGTGGACCCCAAACTCGGATTCTTAGAAACATATAATAATAATAATAATAATAATAATAATAATAATAATAATAATAATAATAATAATTTATTAGATTTGTATGCCGCCCCTTTCCGAAGACTCTAAAATATTTTTAATTGCATAAAACATCAAATACTGTAGGAAGGTAAGATCTTATTATATTATTATTATCTTAAACTTCTAGAAAACCTTTGGCCCTCAAATAAAACTTAGATATTTTATTTAAAAAAAAAACAGCATAGTGAGTGGCTACCATTTAATGCTTGATTTAGGAGTCTATTAATTTTTTTAAGGAAAAACACAGATCATTTTGGGAGACTAGGAGGAAAATGCGGAAGTTATGCCTTAAGCTTTTCTTTTTGCCAAAGTTTGTCATAAAAACATAGAATATTGACGGCAGAAAAAGACCTCATGGCCCATCTAGTCTGCTTTTATACTATTTCCTGCATTTTATCTTAGGATGGATATATGTTTATCCCAGGCATGTTTAAATTCGGTTACTGTGGATTTACCAACCACGTCTGCTGGAAGTTTGTTCTAAGGATCTACTACTCTTTCAGTGGCTTCTGATCTTTACCCCAACTAACCTCAGATTGTGCACTCTTGTTCTTGTGTTCACTTTCCTCTTAAAAACACTTCCCTCCTGAACCTTATTCTCTTCTACATGCTTAGAGTGTGATTGTTTACATTTGGATTTTTAAATTTTCTCACATGGGCCAGACAAAGTCCATCAAAAGCCCGGATATGACCAGGGGGCTATAAAATGCTCAGGTTTGCTGTAGAGTATTTGCAGATGAGAATTTCAATCTGATCATATCTTGTATTCTGGAAAAAGTGTGATATGTATGTATGTATGTACGTTTTTTCCCTGTCAAATCACCCTGGTATACTAAATATAGTATAGCCATATAAATTGTTATAGCCAACAAACTATATTCTATATGTGTAACATATTTTTGCTGATAATGAAAAGGAAGGGAGACTCATGTACTAGTCTCGGTTACTTTTCATTATCAACAAAAATATAATACATATATACATGCATGCATACATTACATTAGACAATTTCTCTCCCAAATAAGCCTGCCCATATTAAGGTCGGTCATTTTCATGGACCTTATATATAAAGGTGTTAAACTCCGTCTTCTCTGAAATTAACTTTTGTGAACCTGATCAATGATATAAACAGAGAATCATTTTCCAAACACAATTTTTTCCACTGCCTTTCTTTAACATTTCAATGTTCCCATTGCAGACATATTTCATTCATGTGTTCAAGTTTAGTTCTGAGTATAAGTACCACATTTTTTGACAATTTTGACATGTTTAGACATAGTTTTACATTTGTACTTTTCACTGAAGTTTTTTTTAAAAAATCAAATAAAGATTCTTCTGTGGAATTCTTGATGTTATCTGATCTTGTTTGTTTGCAGGTGTTTCGTTACTGAACTTGATAACACACGGGTGATATTACTTAGTTGGGTAATAAAAATATCTGCAAGCAAAAACCAAGGTCCGAGAACACCAAAAACTGCACCTTTCATTCCTGAGCTACCAATATTCTCTAATATTGAAACAAATTCCACTGCAGTTCAACAGTAGGAGCTTTCCCAAATCCCTTTCACTAGACATCCATGGTGAATTTCTTTTAATATTCAAATAAGGTTTGCTTTGGACAGCCTTCCAATAATCAGTTAATAAAGCCATTTCCTGATTGATTTCCTGAGTAATATTAACCTTCTATTCCCAGCATCCCAACACAAAACAATAGAAATAGCTAACAACTTAAGATTGTATATCTACGGGAAATTATTTGCATAATGTTGCACGCTATCCCAAGGCTATTTTAAAGATCCAAAGATTCCACTAATATTGTAGTTTGTGGATGAAGCTTGTCAAATGTTTTAATAAAACAGAATACCTAGAAATCAAACAAATTCTCTGCACTATTCATAGTATTCTGGAAAATTTATTAATCTTTACTTGAAAGGACCATGGGGTTGTTGTTTTTTCTGTACTATTTTTTAGGTCATGATTTTCAAGTAGCATTTACCAGTAGTAAATCCTACTCTGCTCTTTCAACAGAGAATTATATTTTCTGTAATGTGCCTGGGATAAGGATTAGCCAAGGTGATAGGGAGTACAGAATATGGGAAGGATTTGTAAATGTCTTTTCACTTTCTAAATATAAGGCTGTATGATTTCTGTTTTTCACAAGCCAGTGATAAAGCTTGATGCTTAATCAGAGACCACTGTAAGGTTCAATTCAATTCAATTCAATTCAATTCAATTTATTAGATTTGTATGCCGCCCCTCTCCGAAGACTCGGGGCGGCTCACAACAACAATAAAAACAGTATAACAATGGAACAAATCTAATAATAAAATTACATTAAAACCCCCCAACAATTTAAAAACCATACAACACATACATACCAAACATAAAATATAAGAAAGCCTCTGGGAGATGTCTTAATTCCCCCATGCCTGGCGATATAGGTGGGTTTTGAGTAACTTGCGAAAGACAAGGAGGGTGGGGGCCCCGCCAAATGACATTGGTCGACGGGACCCGGAGAAGGCCAACTCTGTGAGACCTTATTGGCCGCTGGGATTCGTGCGGTAGAAGGCGGTTCCGGAGGTATTCTGGTCCAATGCCATGAAGGCTTTAAAGGTCAGTACCAACACTTTGAATTGTGACCGGAAACCGATCGGCGGCCAGTGCAGGCCACGGAGTATTGTAGAAATGTGGGCGAATCTAGGAAGCCCCACGATAGCTCTCGCGGGTGCATTCTGCACGATCTGAAGTTTCTGAACACTTTTCAAAGGTAGCCCCATGTAGAGAGCATTGCAGTAATCGAACCTCGAGTTGATGAGGGCATGAGCGACTGTGAGCAATGACTCCCTGTCCAAATAGGGCTGCAACTGGAGCACCAGGCAAACCAGGGCAAACGCCCTCCTCACTACAGCCGAAAGATGGTGTTCCAATGGTGTTCATATGCTGCATCAATTTTGGGGATGGTTTTCAAAAAAACCCCTCCATATTTTCCTATTCTGGAAAACTGAATTGTCTTGTGCATTATGAGCCATGGTGGCCCAGCGGTTAGAGTGGAGTACTGCATGCTGTTTCTGCTGGTTGCTGGATTTGGCCTGCAGGGTACTTAGATCTGGCTGCAGGGCCACCCTGGAAACAGCAGAGGACCAGCCAGCGGTGCTTCTGCCAGCAAAAATAGGCTCCCAAACTCCATCTTTGGCTGCCATGGCCCCTTGAAACCTCTGCCAGTGAAAGGGTTGTATGTGAGCTCCATGTTCATTGGCAGAGAGTTGCAAGAGGCCATGGGAGCTGAAAACAGAGCTTGGGAACCTGTTTTTGCCGGCAGAAGTATCACGGGCCAGTCCTTCGCTGTTTCCAGTGTGGCACTGCAGAGCAGATCTACCATATTTTTTCAGGGTATAAGATACACTTTTTCCTCCCTAAAAGAGGCTGAAAATTCAGATGCATCTTATACTCTGAATGTAGCTTTTTTTTCAGGCCTAATTAGGTGCTAACAATCTTCCCAGCTCTTACCTTATTTATTTATTTATTTATTCATTCATTCATTTATTGGATTTGTATGCCGCCCCTCTCCGTAGACTCGGGGCGACTAACAACAATGATAAAAACAGCATGTAACAATCCAATCCAATACTAAAATAACTTAAAAAACCCCTTATTATAAAAACCAAACATACATACAGACATACCATGCGTAAATTGTAAAGGCCTAGGGGGGAAGAATATCTCAGTTCCCCCATGCCTGACGGCTGAGGTGGGTTTTTAAGAAGTTTACGAAAGACGAGGAGGGTGGGGGTAATTCTAATCTCTGGGGGGAGTTGGTTCCAAAGGGCCAGGGCCGCCACAGAGAAGGCTCTTCCCCGGGGTCCCGCCAAATGACATTGTTTAGTTGATGGGACCCGGAGAAGGCCCACTCTGTGGGACCTAACTGGTCGCTGGGATCCGTGCAACAGAAGGCGGTCCCTGAGATAATCTGGTCCAGTGCCATGAAGGGCTTTATAGGTCATAACCAACACTTTCAATTGTGACCGGAAACTGATCGGCAACCAATGCAGACTGCGGAGTGTTGGTGTAACATGGGCATATTTGGGAAAGCCCATGATTGCTCTCGCAGCTGCATTCTGCACGATCCTTGCAGGTTCTTTCATTGTTTCTCTCTGCAAAGAATATTTTCCAAGTCCTAAGTCTTTGCAGAGTTTTTTTCCATTGCTCTAAATTGCTCCAAATGTTTTTTTTCCAGCCCTAACAGGTGCTAATGATTTCCCCAGCTTTACTGTCTTGCAAGCTCTTTCATTGTTACTCTCTCTGAATAAGGTTTTTTAAAGCCCTAACCAGGGGATAAAATAATGTCCTGACTCCTGAAGCTGACCAGACTAAGGATGCTAGCCTGATGAAAAGCTGGTAAGCAGATTCTTTTTCCCTATTTTCCTCCCCAAAAACTAAGGTGCATCTTATACACCGAAAAATACGGTAAGTACCCTATGGGCTGAATTCGGCTCATGGGCCTTGAGTTTGACACTCCTGTTATAGATGGTGCTGAGAAAAAGAGGTCTAATGATATTATTCAACATGATAGCTCAGTAGAAGCAAAGACATTTCATTTTTGAATATCAAACTCTGGGCACAATTATCAGGAGTTGATATTGCTCTTCACTTCTCTTTTTGACCTTGTCAGAGGCATCTAGATAGTGTCTGGCAGATTTCAGATCTAATCCAGCAAAGGACATTGTTATATTATTTTGTTTCACATTGATACTTTAGCACCACTGTTCTGTTAATCATCATATGTGGCAATTCTCTTTAAACTACCTGAGAGATATTTTTTTTCTCACTATTATAGCCTGAAAGAATTTAAGAATTTAACAGGGGGGAATGGATTGAAGGTCAAAGAAAGAACTGGGGAGAGGAGTGGAGATTTGCAACTTGAAGAGCTTTTTTCAACAGAATAATAGAGTTAGAAGGGACCTTGGAAGTCTTCTAATCCCAAACCCTTCTCAAGCAGGAGACCCTATACTTGGGATAGCGAACCTATGGCCCGCATGCCACAGATGGCATGTGGAGCCATAATATATTTACTGCTCACAGTCACTCAAGCCCTCATTACCTCGAGGCTCGACTACCGTAATGCTCTCTACATGGGGCTACCTTTGAAAAGTGTTCAGAAACTTCAGATCGTGCAGAGAGCAATCATGGGCTTTCCCAAAAATGCCCATGTAACACCAACACTCCGCAGTCTGCACTGGTTGCCGATCAGTTTCCGGTCACAATTCAAAGTGTTGGTTATGACCTATAAAGCCCTTCATGGCACCGGACCAGATTATCTCTCGGGCCGCCTTCTGCCGCACGAATCCCAGCGACCAGTTAGGTCTCACAGAGTTGGCCTTTTCCAGGTCCTGTCAACTAAACAATGTCATTTGGCAGGACCCAGGGGAAGAGCCTTCTCTGTGGCTGCCCCGACCCTTTGGAACCAACTCCCCCCAGATATCAGAGTTGCCCCCACCCTCCTTGCCTTTCGTAAGCTCCTTAAAACCCACCTCTGTCATCAGGCATTGGGGAATTGAGATTTTCCCTTCCCCCTAGGCTTCTAAAATTTATGCATGGTAAGTCTGTATGTATAATTGTTTTCTTAAATTAGGGTTTTTAAATTAACTTAAATATTAGATTTGTTTATATTGTCTTATTATTGTTGTTTGCTGCCCTGAATCTACGGAGAGGGGCGGCATACAAATCCGATAAATAAATAAAATGTGTGTGTGTGTGTGTGTGTGTGTGTGCCATAGATGACAACCAAAAATTTGAATTGCATCCAAAAGTCTATTGATAACCAGTGCAGCTGCATAATGGCAATATTACATGGACATAATTTGGTTATTTGCAATAATATAGCCTAAACCACTTGTAGCTTCATTCTAGGTTGTTTAACAGGCAGCTCCATTATGAGGGCGCAAACCACTTATGAAAAGTTGTATCTCAGATGTTGTGATTCAGCCTGAGGCTCCTCAGGGACTGGCTGGATCTCTGCCGGATCCATGCCCAGAGGAGGAGGACAGTGAATAGGAGGGGGAGGACCAGGCAGACGGGGGAGAGGAACGTCAGGAAGAGGAGGAGGGAGAGCAGCCTGAGACCCCCGGGGGGGCGGGGGCTCTCCCCAGCTAGTAGCCTGGATTCATTGGATGAAGACGCACAGGCTATAATAGACATGAGGCAGCGACGTGCAGCTCAAAGACGGGCCCAATTAGAAAGGTATTTCCATCCCTGAATTGGCAACAGCTGGGTTTGGGTGTGGTTCTCCTCAGCAGGGTTGAAAAGGCAGGCCCGCCCTTACAGTCTTGTGGAGAGTTATCAATTGGGAGTCCTGTGACCTTGCTTCGATTCTCGGCGTCTCTGATCTTGGCTTGTGGCCTAGAAGTCTGGAAGACTTGGGGGAGGCGTGGGTTTTATTATCTCCAGCGTTGTTTTTGCCAGCAAGAATCCTGTTTTATTGCCTGGCCTTTGTGAAAACCTCTGTGAAGCTTCACAGTGTTCCTGTCTGTAAGAACAGTTTTTGTTACCTGTGTTTGCTGTGAATTATATAAACTGCCTTTGCTTTTTCCCAGTGTGTCTGGCTACTCTTTTTGGTTGGTGTTGGCATCTGGGGGGACCCAGACAGAACATCAGAGAGGGAAAGCTTTGATCGTCGGATACCACTGAGCAACTATTTTGAGTAGAACTAGTAGGAATACTACTACTAGCCCTAGGTTCTTCATCTCTTTTTGCAAAATTATGTGACCTTCCACCTCTAAATTATTAAACTTGTCAGTGGGAATCAATATTGATTCAATTGTGCAAATTCTGGAGATCTACTGAAAGGATTAGCTGGTCATTTTAACGGCAGGCTTTAAAACGCATCCCTGAAGTCTTCAGCAGTTTTAAGTGAACATTATCAGAGGTGGAAATTTTGAAGGTGCGTGGAAGGCGAGTGGGGCAACGTTGGTGAAAAGGCTCATACTGAAGTTTCAGCATCTTTTTGTCTCCAGGTTGAATTCTGGTCCATTAAGCAGGGGCTTTTAATTGGATAATGCAATTTCAGAAATATGGTGAATAATAAGTTCATTACATCTATTATCTAGTGGATGATTACAAAGGATGTGCGGGAGAAAAGGATATTAAACGGGAAGCCTTTGTTGCCTTAAACACCTTCTCCACAATCTGCAGAGTTATAAATCTTTAATAAAAAAGACTTCCTCCTGAATCCTTGGCTTTTGTGATTTAAAAAAAACCACACCAATTGTGGCAGTTTTCAAATGGATACTGATGTTTTGAAAGGAAAGTTCCTTTATTGAGGAAATTTGCATGGCTTTAAAAGGTGAACAAACAAAACCCATTTTTATTTCATTTTTGGTTGTGAGCTGCCTAGAGTCCCTACGGAGTTGGGTGGCATAAAAATTGAATTAAATAAATTCAATTTTTTAAAAAAATGACCCTTCTGCTTCAAGGAGGATCTCATGCCAGGCTTCACCTTATAGGCAGGAAGGTACTGTTAGGCTTGCAAGAAATCTAGGAATTTCAGAGAAGAAACATTTATGGAAGAAAACAGGGAGCCATAATTAAAGAATATCAGCAACTTCTGGGATTCAATATCTCTTTATATAGCAAAAGTATTCTTTTAAAACCCTGCTGTTCTGTTCGGGTCGTATGCGACCCGAAGCCAAGTTTGAGTCCCTGTAAAAAATTTTTCCCTGCATATCTGAAACTTGAAATTTCATGACTTTTCATCATTTCAGGGGTTCTCTCTATGAGAATTTTTTTGGGGGGGTGGGGGGCTTAGTTTTTGCTGGGCAAAAAAAGTTACAAATCTTCTGTTCGGGTCACATACGACCCGGACCGAAAACCCTTCATTTGAAGTGCTTATGTTTGGTCAATTTGAAAACTTTTTTCACTTGGAAAGTAGTCTGAACATTTCTGCACACAATGATATGAAAATTGAAATGAAAAAAGTAAATCTTATTGGTTTATTTTGCGGATATAATGCACGCCCCCCCGTTTTTGTGATTTTTTTTTCAATTTATGGATAGTTTTGCTTGCAAAATGCATTCTATTTTACTAAAGTTGGTGTGGGATTGGTAGCTTGAACATTTCTGAATATAAGAAAAATATAAAGGAACTGAAAAAAATGATTCTTATTGGTTTTTTAATATCAGAAATAAGGCCTCCCCCCCCCTCGGCTGCTTGCAACCATTTTCACTTTTTATTTTTTTATCCTCCAAATCCGAAATATTCTTTAAAATCTTAGGCATTCATTTACTCAATTTAACAATGCTGATCATCAAAAAATATTTTTGGGGTGGTGGCTAATTGTTTTCTGGGCAAAAAAAAATCATAACTTCGAGTCTGTTTCTGTTCGTATATGACCGGACCAAAAATAATTTTTTTAGGTACTTGAATTTGATCTTTTTGAAAACTTTTTCAACTGGAAAACTAGTTTGAACATTTATGAACATAATGATATGAAAATTGAACTGGAAAAATTGAGACTTATATTTTTATTTTGATCAAAAAGCCCCTCCCCCCCCATCCTTTTTTAATTTCGTGTCAATTTCTATTTTTTTAAGGCTACAAATCCCTAAGGAATTTCCCCCCAAAAGGTTTGATATACTAAATTGAACATTTCTGAATATAAGAAAAATATAAATGAACTGAAAAAAATGGTTCTTATTGGTTTATTTTTGCCACAAAAAGGCCACCCCCCACCCCCGGCCTTGCTATGTGCCATTATTGTCACTGTTTATACATATTTGTCTAGAAATATTTGGAATATCCTTTTGAAAATCAACCACATTGTAGCCAGAGGACTAATTTTATGAAACAAATCCATTTTACTAAAAAAAAGTATGTAAGTTTGAAATTAACAGCATAATTTTTATATAAATTGAAATAATTGAACACGGGGGGAGGCATACATTTATGTGCAAAATAAACCAATATGCATCAATTTTTCCAGTTCAATTTTCATATCATTATGTTCAGAAATGTTCAAGCTACCAATCCCACACAAACTTTAGTAAAATAGAATGTATTTTGCTAGCAAAACTATCCATAAAGTGAAGACTATTTAAAAAAAACGGGGGGGCATGCATTTCATCAACAAAATAAACCAATATGCATCAATTTTTCAAGTTCAATTTTCATATCATTATGTTCAGAAATGTTCAAGCTACCAATCCCATACCAACTTTAGTAAAATAGAATGCATTTTGCAAGCAAAACTATCCATAAATTGAAAAAAATTTCACAAAAATGGGGGGGGGCGTGCATTATATCCGCAAAATAAACCAATAAGATTTACTTTTTTCATTTCAATTTTCATATCATTGTGTGCAGAAATGTTCAGACTACTTTCCAAGTGAAAAAAGCTTTCAAAAAGACCAAACATAAGCACTGCAAATGAAGAGTTTTCGGTCCGGGTCAGGGTGACCCGGGAACAGAAGATTTGTTACTTTTCTTAAACAGAACAGCAGGGTTAAAAAAACACTGTTTGCCACTGAAAAGTATTTGCCTTCCTGTTTTGAGCAATCTGACCTGATTCCATCTGTCCTTTGTTTTTGTAACCATCTGTTTTGTCATAATTTCTTTACTTATTCTTTCTGGTATGAGACCCAGTTCTTGTAATACAGGCAAGCTCCGATAGCCAACTATCTATCTATCTATCTATCTATCTATCTATCTATCTATCTATCTATCTATCTATCTATCTATCTATCTATCTATTTTATTTGTATGCCGCCCCTTTCCGTAGACTCGGGGCGGCTCACAAAACAATAAAAACAGTTCATGACAAATCTAATAATTTACAATCTAAAATTTAAAATAGTTAAAAAAAAACCCATTTTTAAGCAGACATACCTACAAACATACCATACATAAATTATATAGGCCCGGGGGAGATATCTCAATTCCCCCATGGCTGACGACAAAGGTGGGTTTTGAGGAGTTTACGAAAGGCAAGGAGGGTAGGGGAAGTTCTAATCTCTAGGGGGAGCTGGTTCCAGAGAGTCGGGGCTGCCACACTTAGGCTACTGGGCTCCTTAGCCTTGACCCCTTGTCATGCATCAACAATAGTATTGGGTAAATCGAACTTGCAAAGTTCGGGGTTGGGACAAATTTTGCAGTGTTCGGCATGCCGAACCTGAACCCGCACTTTTTAAAAAGTTCGGGTAAAGTTCGGGTTCAGTGTTCGGCTGAACACCGGGAAATGCCGCCGCTCGGGAAGAGAGTAGAGAATCCCATCGTGGGATTTCCCATCTCCTTTTGCTTGTGCCGCTGCAAGCAAAAGGAGGTGGGAAATCCCACAAGGGGATTCCGGGGGTGGGGCTTTGATGTCACGGAGACTACTTCTTGGCTGGCCGAAACAGGGTGGAAGGAGTCTCTGTGATGTCAAAGCCCCGCCCCCAGAATCCCCATTATGGGATTCCCCACTCTCCTCCCGGGTGGCGGCATTTCACAGCATTTGGCCGAACGCCGAACCCGAACCCAAACTTTACCCAAACTTTTAAAAAAAGTTTAAAAAAACGCTGCTGCTTTTCAGGTTCGGGTTCGGGTAAAGTTCGGGTTCAGGTTCAGCGAACTCACCCGACCTTCACGGCAAATTTCAGGTGAGTTCGCCAAACCCAAACTTTGTGAAGTTTGCCCAACGCTAATCAACAAGTTAAATTGCATCAGGATAGCTCTATGAGGCTACCTCCAGAGCAGTGGCTTTCAATCTATTGGGCACTGGGACCAGTTCCATGATAAGAGGATTTTCTACGGACCAGAGAGACCATGGTTTTGTGTGCTGCCTGTATCCCATGGATGGGACTCCACTTGTTTGCACCAGAGGTGGGTTCCTCAAGGTTCAGACCAGCTGGCTCAAATCAGTAGCAAACCACTGGTGATGTTACTGGTTTGGTTGAACCAGTTCAGGGAGTCAGTGCTGGTCTGTTGGCTTCACCATCTTTTATTTTGTTGTTTTGAATTTTTGCCTGATATTATTAAATTATTTCTTTCCAGGCCCTTTTTCTTCTATGCATGGCTACCCTGTTTCCCTGAAAATAAGACATACCCTGAAAGTAAGGCATGTCAGAGGTTTTGCAGAATTCGGTAAATAAGGCACCTCCTGAAAATAAGGCGTAGTCAAGTTTACATACGGTATGGTGGAAAAACATACGGTACCATTCAAAGCTGTTCATAGTGGTACCGTAATAATGTGGCATCCCCTGCTGGCCCCTTCCATCTCTTTGTACCGTCCAATACAGCAGACACAGTTTTCTGCTGTCTCACCACCATTACAGTCTCCACTACAGTGCGTAGACTGTAGTTCCTCTAGTGGCCGGAAGCTGCAATAGCAGGAGTATACTGTTGTACCATATAAGTGCCGTCATTTGTGTGTGTGGGTGCCATACTGACAGGTACCATACCATAATCAGTATACCGTACGGTACACTTTCTTTGGGGGTGTCAGCTTTTCTGCCTGTGAATTTGTCTTATTTGAGAAATATAAGGCACCCCCAAAAAATAAGACGTAGCACAACTTTTGGAGCAAAAATTAATATAAGACAGTGCCTTATTTTCGGGGAAACACGGTAGAAGCCAAGTTTCCAGCACTGTACTTTTATTGCCATCTTATTTTCTGATTTTTTTAAAAAAATTCCACTGTGCATGCACGGTGCAGCCACACAGCGTGGGAGGAAGTGAACCAGCAGCATTTTCACGGCCCGGTTTCTGGCATACCATGGCTCGGTACTAGTCCACAAATCTGGGGGGTTGGGATCCCTGCCCTGCTCCAAATGATCAGAAGTAGGCCCAGTGGCGGAGCTTCCGTCTAAGTTCTAGCAGTAGAAAACAAGAACCGACAGCTGAGAACAGATATTTGTGACGTCTGATACATAAAAGGGGGAAAAAAAGAAGATAGTTGTGAGCCAGTCCTCCCCTTCTCTTCATTCCCACCGCAATCAATCAAATAATTCCCATGCTAGAACTTAAGCCTGGGCTCCAGCAATCAGTCCCTTGCAGTCTCTAATTATGTCTGCAATTCTGAATGGCCCTGTGGTGAAAAATGAGCTTTGTGTCCAATAAGCTGCATTCTTAGATAAAATATGAGCACTTGTTTAAAGCACGGCCTCCACTCCGAATGCCAGACTGAGAGCGTACGAAAGTAATAAGAGGGCAGATGTCTTGAGATTAATAGGGAAAAAAACCCATGTCATCTGGGCAATCTGGCAAACAGCTCATTTTGGGGAAATTTCACCCTCGGTTTTTTGGATTGTTCATTCATTGCCATAGCACTACATATCCACCCATGCATTCCCCTTTCGTCTGCCTCAAGGCAGAAGAAGCAATGTATAAATTAATTCTTCTTTCCTTCTTTCTTTTCTTTTCTGTACACTGAGAGCATGTGAGATCATCCAAGGGCATGGGGTGAGGTATCACCAGTTCGCGGATGATACCCAGCTTTACATCTCCACCCCATGTCCAGTCAATGAAGCAGTGGAAGTGATGTGCCAGTGTCTGGAGGCTGTTGGGGTCTGGATGGGTGTCAACAGACTCAAACTCAACCCTGATAAGATGGAATGGCTGTGGGTTTTGGCACTGGACCAGGATATCTGCGAGATCGCCTTCTGCCGCACAAATCCCAGTGGCCGGTTAGGTCCCACAGAGCTGGTCTTCTCTGGGTCCCATCGACTAAACAATGTTGTCTGGCGGGACCCAGGGGAAGAGCCTTCTCTGTGGCGGCTCTGACCCTCTCTAATCAACTTCCCCAAGAGATTAGGACTGCCCCCACCCTCCTTGCCTTTCGTAAACTCCTTAAAACCCACCTCTGTCGTCAGGCTTGGGGGAACTGAGACATCCCCCCCCCTTGCCTATGTAATTGTGTGCATGATATGATTGTGTGTATGTATTTTATCTATTGGGTTTTTTTTCTTTTTAGACTTTTTAATGTAAAACTGTTATTTTAGATTTTAATTATTAGATTTGTTACCATGTATTGTTTTTATCACTGTTGTGAGCCGCCCCAAGTCTACGGAGAGGGGAGGCATTCAAATCAAATCAAATCAAATCAAATCAAATCAAATCAAATCAAACCAAACCAAACCAAACCAAACCAAACCAAACCAAACCAAACCAAACCAAATCAAATCTATGCACCAAGACAAATTCCTTGTGTGTCCAATCACACTTGGCCAATAAAATTCTATTCTATGAGGGTTAGCTGGAAAATAAGGTTACAAGGCACGTAGCTCTTGCAGGGAATGCTTGCGGAGAAGTTGATATTACTATCATGTAGTGGGAAGCTAGCGGAAGAGAATGAGCAGTGCCTGTGGTCAGTAGATCATCGACTGGCGTTGTGGTGAAGGTTAGAGATGAGCGTCCTCAGTCTGTTTCCCTCCAAGTGCAAAGGGCACACTGTAATACGCTACCTGAATGCTAAGAGCATGAACGCTGCTGCAATAGGTGCCCAAGAACTGCACAAAATAGACAGTGTCAGTGCTGCTCGAGAATGTCTTGAACATTTCGAGATTGAAGGTGAGGCTTTTCTCAACTGTAGTGACAGGATATGAAATTTGGGCTTATCGCCCTGCTCCAGAGAACAAACGTCAGTTAATGTAATGGCACCATACCCATTCTCCTTCAGCCAAAAAATTCAAAACTCAGCAATTGGTGAGAAAAATCTTGGGCACCCATGGTGCACAAATCTTGGGCACCCATAGCAGCAGCGTTTATGCCCTTAGCATTCAGGTTTTACAGTGCACACTTCACACTTAGAAGGAAATGGAATGTGGACGTGTCAGGAATTAAAAAGCTTGAGGTAATATCTTAATGCAGAAAATAGGCTTCTGTTGAAAATGCTGAGTCATTCAGAGGCAGTTGAGCATGCAGCAACCTAGCAATTATGTGAAAAGTATTTAACTAGGCAAGAGCTCCCTGCTCTCTCTCTCTTTCTGTCTGTTCACTGTTAGCTGTATGCTGTTGCTGTTCGTGGAAGTATACTTTGAAGAAGCTGTAAAAGTTGGTTCCTGTGAGTTATTGAACTAAGATAGTTGCAGCAAGATACTAGTAAGATACTAGTTTATTTTATGTATAGTGTAGACAGTAGTAGAGTACTATAAAGAAGTAAATATATTTTTCCACAACTTCCTACTGCTGCTGTGTTTCATTGAAGACTTCAACTGCATTACTACTGGTCTGCGGCTGGCTGGCTGGTTGGGTTGGTGGGCTGGCTGGACTGGTTTGCTGTTTGGGCACAAACAGGCTACTTTCCGCAAATGCAAGCTCTGATAGGATGCTCATCTCCAACCTTCAGCACAATGCCAGTCAATGATCTACTGACCACTGGCACTGCTTGTTCTCTTCTGCTGGCTTCCCGATAGTAATTCCAACATCCCCTGTGAATCTTCCCTGCAAGAGCTATGTGCCTTGTAACCTTACTTTCCGGATAATCCTCGTATTCTATTCTTCTTAGCGGAACCCCATTCAACACATTATCAATAATTTTTTTCCCCTAGGCAGGAGAGGTAAAACAGAGTTTGCTGGAACAATTTTGATAGTTTGGGTTAGGAGTAAACATTATCATTTACATTTTAGGGGCCTTCTTTTCTATGCCAAGCTTCCGAATAGGTGGTTTCCTCTCACCCTTACAGAGCATTTTACAATGAATTGCACAAGGAAAAGAGATGTCCTTAAGCCTGCTATCAAGTGGGTTGAATACCCCCCCTCCAATTATTCTGTAATTCATACCCTGTAGGCTGCAAAGCTCCTGATTTTCCACAGTAGGGAAAATAAATGATTAAGACTAGCTGTTGTCTGCAGGAAAGGCAGAATTATGTTCTGTAGGAAAAGTCAAGAAGCTTTGTATAGATGTACTGAGCTGAGCATTCTCCCTGCTTGGGAATAAACATATGTTACTTGAAATTTTATCAGCATTACTACTGCATTATCTCCTCCTTCTCCTTCTCCTTCTCCTTCTCCTTGTTGTTGTTGTTGTTGTTGTTGCTTCTTCTTCTTCTTCTTCTTCTTCTTCTTCTTCTTCTTCTTCTTCTTCTTCTCCTCCTCCTCCTCCTTCTCCTTCTCGTTGTTGTTGTTGTTGTTGTTGTTGTTCTTCTTCTTCTTCTTCTTCTTCTTCTTCTTCATCTCGTTCTCGTTCTCGTTCTCATTCTTGTTCTCATTCTTCTCCTTCTCCTTCTTCTCCTTCTAACTTGCAGGTGATCTAGTCCAACCCACTGCTCAAGCAGGAGACCCTATACCAGTGATGGCGAACCTTTTTTTCCTGAGGTGCCAAAAGAGTTTGGGTGTGTGCTATTGTGCTTGTACGAGTGCCCACACCCATAATTCAATGCCTGGGGAGGGTAAAAACAGCTTTTCCTGTCCACCAGAGGCCCTCTGGAGGCTGGAAACAGCCTATTTCTCAACTTCTGATGGGCCCAGTAGGCTCATGTTTCACCCTCCCCAGGCAAAACACAAGCCTACTCCCTAGAGCCAGGAGAGGGTAAAAATGCCCTCTCCCATCCTCTTGGAGGCTCTCTGGAAACCAAAAACACCTTTGCAGAGCCTCTGGTATGAGCCAAAAATCAACTGGCCAGCACACACATATCCATTGGAGCTAAACTAGGGCAACGACTCACATGCCAGCACTGGAGCTGACATAGGGCAAAGTCCTGCGTGGTCTCCAAAATGGTGTCACATGTGTCATAGGTTCGCCATCATGCCCCTATACCATTTCTGACATGCGGCTGGCCAATCTCTTCTTCAAAGCCTCCGGAGATGAAGCTCCCACAACTTCGGAAGGCAACTTTTTTTTCCATTGGTTGATTATTCTCACTGCGCAATACATTTCTCTTTATTTCTATGTTCAGTCTCTCCTTGATCAGTTTCCACCCATTGTTCCTTGTCTGGCTTTTGGGTGCTTTGGAAAATAGATTGTCCTCTCTGTGAAAGCACCTCAAATCTTGGAACAATACTATCATGTCAACTTTGATTGTTCTCTTCATTAAACTAGCCATTCCAAGTTCTTCTAACTGTTCTTCAGATATTTTAGCTTCCAGTTCCCTAATCGTCTTTGTTTCTTTTCTCTGCACTCTTCCTCCTCCTCCTCCTCCTCCTCCTCCTCCTCCTCCTCTTCCTCCTCCCTTGGTGATTTCCAGTTACACATCAAAGCTTTTGTTCCACAGCTGTTAAAACACATTGGGGGTGTGTGTTTTGCCCCCTCCCCTCTTCTAAAGTTTTAAGCTTTCCCCAAGGACTCTCAGTTTAACAATAGAGCTCTCAAGGAGTTCTTTATGGTTGCATTGTCCAAAGAAGGAGCATCTGTTTATAGTCTAGCCCTTGGATGACTTTATTTGACCCAGGTTTGCAGACCCTGATCTTCTTTAATTGCTCCTTACTTTGTCTGGCTAGGAAAGACTACATTGGATTCTGAAAGCAAATTGAATGAAGTTTATTGTATATATTATATGTGTGGCACTGCCACTTCTTTTTTGTCTCTGTGAGTGTGTATGTAGGTGTGTACATTTCATTCATTCATTCCTTCTTTTCTTTCTTCCTTCCTTTCTTCCTCCCTCTCTCTCTTCTTTCATTCTTTCTTTCTTTCTTTCCATCATTCTTTCTTTCTTTCTTTCCTTCCTTCCTTCTTTCTTTCTTTCTTTCCTTCCTTCCTTCTTTCCTTCCTTCCTTCTTTCTTTCTTTCCTTTCTTTCTTTCTTTCTTTCCTTCCTTCCTTCCTAAGTGCTAAACCCATGGTTGGGTGTGAGAGAAACAGAAGCAGATTGAAGATGAAAGGGACATAAAATTTGTAGAAGCCTATTTATCACAGTTGTTTCAGACTAGTGAGTCTAGTTGTAATTCCAACATTGATTTCTCCTCCCCCATGGAAATAATTAAATGTTAACTATTTAATTAAGATTTTTAATCAGTGCAGCCAATATTCATTTATGTTCATGAAAGAAGAATTAATACAGTTTTTCAGTAGTCAATAATTGATATGAAAGAAAACCGTTATGGATCTTCCTTTAACTTATGACATTGCACAATTGCTCAAAACCCTTGCAGTGTTGTTGCTTTTTTCCTTTCATTCTTTCAACTCCAACTTATGTTAATATATGGACACGATGATCCTGAATTTCCATCATTGTTCATGAGATGATGACTGATAACAGAACTAATTGCAGGGAAAATTCGTATTGATCTTGAGAATGACCTGGGTGGTGGAACCAGATTAAATTCAAACCTTAGTTCTCAATATATATTTACCCAGGCATTCATTATTTCATTTATTTATCGTTCTCTTCGGCGATTTTACATTTAATTCACGTTTCAGGGATATCATGTACAGAATTAAAATCAATTTTCCATGAAATTAGCAGTAGACTCCATTTATATCACACTGTGCAATTAATTGTTGGTCATTAGATGACAGCAAGAATATGTGTCCATTACAATAACAATAACAATGCCACCCACTCCCCAGCTAACCCAATTGGGTTTCCCTAAAACATGGGATGTTTTACACTGTTTTAAGTATCCCAGCTTTTTAACCGTTATTACTTTGCAATTTCAATAATGAAAATCAGCTTGGATTTCTGAGTTGGCGAGTACTTTGTTTGTTTTCTTATCAAAAGAATCAAAGTGCGAGAATTGGAATTGGACACTTATTCTATGCCATTCAACTTTTGACTCTCAGAAGCTAAATACCCAACGTTCTTGTCCTAAATGAAGAAAGCGATTGATATAACAGGCACTGTTTCACTATATATATTAGGAAATACAGAATCTTTCAAATAATGAATACAGTGGTACCTCTACTTACGAACTTAATTCGTTCCATGACCAGGTTCTTAAGTAGAAAAGTTTGTAAGAAGAAGCAATTTTTCCCATAGGAATCAATGTAAAAGCAAATAATGTGTGCAATTGGGGAAAACACAGGGAGGTTGGAGGCCCTGTTTCCTCCCAGGAGATTCCTAGAGGGGCCCCACCGAGGCTTCTCCGTGCCTTTTCCGGCCCTGATTCCTCCCAGGAGATTCCTAGAGGGGCCCCAAGGAGGCTTCTCCATGCCTTTTCTGGCCCTGTTTCCTCCCAGCAAAAATTCCTAGAGGGGCTCCAAGGAGGCTTCTCCGTGCCTTTTCCGGCCCTGATTCCTCCCAGGAGATTCCTAGAGGGGCCCCACCGAGGTTTCTCCATGACTTTTCCGGCCCTGTTTCCTCCCAGGATATTCCTAGAGGGGCTCCAAGGAGGCTCCTCCATGCCTTTTCCGGCCCTGTTTCCTCCCAGGAAATTCCTAGAGGGGCCCCACCGAGGCTTTTCCATGCCTTTTCCGGCCCTGTTTCCTCCCAGGAAATTCCTAGAGGGGCCCCAAGGAGGCTTCTCCATGTCTTTTCTGGTTATAGTTTCGAGGCTCAGGTTTGCAAGTGGAAAATGGTTCTTGAGAAGAGGGGAAAAAATCTTGAACACCCGGTTCTTATCTAGAAAAGTTGGTAAGTAGAGGCACTTGTAGGTAGAGGTACCATTGTAGTTACATGCATAAAAAAACAACAATCCAGAAAGGGAGGAGAACATGAAGATGTCAGCTAGGAACCCCACATATATCCCTAACGCAGAGAATTCAAGCAGTGTGTTAAAAAATAAAAATAAATAAACGGCTTCAGCTTATCCCAGCTAAATCTTAAAAGGCTTAGGAGAAAAGGAGAAAAATGGTTAATTTGATGTCAGCTCCCAAGTTGAAAAGTGGGAGAGGAAGGGGGGGAGGGAGGGGGGGAATGTGACTGATAAGGAAGCCAAGAAAAACTAAGAAAAGGAAACCATATATAGATCTAGGCAAACACATTCCTGTAGTTCTTGCTTCTTGCTCCTTAACACCAAAGATGATTTGTTTTTAATTTACACTTCCCATCTGTTGATTTCAGGCCTGTCAGAAGCATTGGTTGAGGTCTTCGGTCTTGTGACAGTAATGAATTTTCATGGCAGCCCACATGGCCTTTTGACACCAGCTCCGGGAGGGGGGCAGCGCTCGAAAGATGCTACATCTGCTATCTGTTGGATGAAGACTGCAGCTGTTGTGTGGTTGCCAGATTGACGCTCTCTCTTTCTCTCTCTTCTCTCCCACCCTCAGTGGTTCCCATCCCTTTCTGAACTGCGTTCCCCAGGAACACAACCCACCTTTGACAATGAATGAACAGTCTTTCTGGAAATAAAACAGGAATAAAGAGGGAGAAGTTCAGATATTGTCTTAACAGCAGAAGGACTCCACTTTAGGGCAGGCAAAGGGCGCTGAGCCTTATGGTGACATATGGTTGCCGACTCCAAAAGTCAGCAGTTCTGGGCCGGAATGAGAAAAAAAAGTTTTATTTAATGTAGATGCCATTAAGGCTGAATTATTTAAGTACAATCAATAGGTTTGGGATTTTTAATAATTTCCCATTGTATGTTGCGTTAGATGTTAGAACTGGGCAGTAATTTTTGGGGAAGCACTAAAGGGACATTTCAACATTTTTAGGGGTAACAGGTTGGGCACTTCTAATTCATATGGTACCGTTTTTCCACCAGGGCAACTTTGAATTGGACCAAAGCTTCCTTGGCATCCCTTCCAATTCTACCTGTGTGTATCAAGTTGTATAGCTCTCTTGCAAGATGTTTTTGGTACTTGTATTTCAATGTGAGAGAGAGAGAGAGAGGGATGGACAGACAGACAGACAGATGACAGAAGGAAAGAGAGAAACAGAGAAAGAGAGAGGGGAGAGAGAGAGAGATGACAGAAGGAAAGAGAAACACACACACACAGAGAGAGTGAGAGAGACAGATGGATGACAGAAGGAAAGAGAAAAACAGAAAGAGAGACAGAGACAGAGAGAAAGACACATACAGACAGATGACAGAAGGAAAGATAATAATAATAATAATAATAATAATAATAATAATAATAATAATAATAATATACCATGTTTCCCCGATAGTAAGACACCCCCGATTGTAAGACATATCGGGGGTTACAGGGGGGTCGGCTAATATAAGCCATACCCCGAAAGTAAGACATATGTCTTACTTTCGGGGAAACACGGGGGGTATTGCCGCCGGATCCTCTCTACGTTACGCTTGCTTTTGCCGCCGCCGGCAGTCTACGAGCATCCGCTGGCCGCTGCTGCAGTCACTTTCTGCCTCCGCTAGAGCCAGCTGTGGTTTCATCCTCTGCTTGGAGAGGACTTTGGAAGTGACGCCGGCTGCTGTACCAGTTTCTTTCCTTCTCCCCCACCCCCATTTTTGTAAGCAAGCGCTGAAAGACACCGCGGAACTTACCGCTGAGTAAATTTATTATTTTAAAGCAACCGGCGTCACTTCCAAAGTCCTCTCCATGGCAACTCCTGTCTTGTTTGCCTTCGGACCCCAAAATACCCCCCCGCGCGCTTTTTTCCATGGGCGCGCAGTCCCCATCCCCCTGCCAGCCCGTGGGGGGCGGGGAGGCGCCGGCAGTAGAAGGCGCTGCCCCTGCCCGCCCGATCCGCTCCCTCTCCTCTTTCACCGAAAGGCAAACGGCGCGCCCCGCCGCTTAGGCTTTTGCTGCTTCTGGAGGGGTAGGCGCCGATCCCCCCCTCCAGGAGCAGCAAAAGCCTAAGCGGCGGGGTGTGCCGTTTGCCTTTCGGCATCGGCGCCTTCCCCTCCACGAGCAGCAAAAGCCTCAACGACGGAGCCGAAAGGCAAACAGCGTGCCCAGTCGCTTAGGCTTTTGCTGCTTCTGGAGGGGTGGGCACCGATGCCGAAAGCCTCAGCGCTGTTTGGCTGTCAGGGGGGGCGGGGAGGAGAAAATCCTCCCCCCTCCAGGAGCAGCAAAAGCCTAAGCGGCGGGGTGCGCTGTTTGCCTTTCGGCTCCGACGCTTAGGCTTTTGCTGCTCGTGGAGGGGGGGTGCCGATGCCAAATGCTTTCCCTCCGCGGTGGGGGGTGCAGGGCAGGCACAGTCAGCCTCAGGAGACAAAGAGAGAATGAGAGAAAGGAAAGAGACAGAAAGGGAGGGAGAGAAAGAAAGAGTGAGAGATAGAAAGGATAGAGAGAAAGAGGGAATGAGAGAAAGGAAAGAGAGAGAAAGGGAGGGAGAGAAGGAAAGAGTGAGAGATAGAAAGGATAGAGAGAAAGAGGGAATGAGAAAAAGGAAAGAGACAGAAAGGGAGGGAGAGAAAGAAAGAGTGAGAGATAGAAAGGATAGAGGGAATGAGAGAAAGGAAAGAGAGAGAAAGGGAGGGAGAGAAGGAAAGAGTGAGAGATAGAAAGGATAGAAAGAGGGAATAAGAGAAAGGAAAGGGAGAGAAAGGGAGGGAGAGAAGGAAAGAGTGAGAGATAGAAAGGATAGAGAGAAAGAGGGAATGAGAGAAAGGAAAGAGAGAGAAAGGGAGGGAGAGAAGGAAAGAGTGAGAGATAGAAAGGATAGAGAGAAAGAGGGAATGAGAGAAAGGAAAGAGACAGTGGTGAATACAATACTGTTCAGGTTGTTAATAAATGTTAATTTTATGGTTAAAACAAAAAATTCGACAATTTTTTTCCAATGTAAGACATACCCCGAAAGTAAGACGTAGGGGGGCTTTTGGGGGTAAAAAGAAAGTAAGATGCTGTCTTACTATCGGGGAAACACGGTATTAGATTTGTATGCCGCCCCTCTCCGAAGACTCAAAACACACACAGACACACACACACAGATGGATGACAGAAGAAAAGATAGAAACAGAGAGAGAGAGAGAGACAGAGGCAGAGAGAGAGAGAGAGGCAGAAAGACAGACAGATGAAAGAAGGAAAGAGAAACAAAGAGAGAGAGAGAAAGACACACACACACAGAGAGAGAGAAACACAACAAAGAGAGAGACAGAGAGAAAGACACACAGAGAGAAACACAGAGAGAGAGAGAGACAAAGACAGAAAGACAGACAAACAGATAACAGAAAAAACAGAGAGAGAGAGAAACAGACAAATGGATGACAGAAGGAAAGAGAGAAATGGAGAGAGAAAGAGACAGGCAGACAGGCAGACAGATGGATGATAGAAGGAAAGAGAGAAACACACAAAGAGAGAGGCAGAGACAGAGACACAGAGAGATGGATGGATATATGCAGTGAAGGGCTATCGAAAATTGTACTATCACACTGTGGGCATGGCTTATGCAGGATGCCCTGCATTTTCTTTCAACATCTTTCATTGCAAATTGGGTGCTCTGGGGTGGAGCTCCATTTTCACTACCCCACTATGTTGTCCCCCCCATCTGGGCAGTAGTCCACCCCTGGACATATGGATGCAAATATAAATGATACAGATCATTATGCTGGAAAGAGACTTTAGTGGGATTTTCTTTATTTTCTCTATCTTCCCAATCTTTTTTTCCTTCTCCTTCCTCCTCCTCCTCCTCTTTCTATCCTGCCTTTTATCTCCCACCCATCTGCCTTTTGATCTGAGCCTCCAGAGGGTTTCTCCCCAGTGGGAGTCCAGGGTCAACCTCTATTTCTCTGAAGACAGGCCTCTCTTTCCTTGGAGGAGACGTACAATGTATGTTATTGATATTCTTCACCACGTGGGGAGCTTTTATAGATCTTCAGTTGCCATGTTATACTAAAAGTCGGGGTGAGAATTTGTACAATCAAGGAGCTGATGTAATAAAACAATAGAACAAGCAACAGGGAAAACAGAAGGCTAAAGAGAGCCAAAGGTTGGAGCTGTCAGCTCCGTGATTAATTCTTGAGCATTGTTCAACTACTGTCATCTAACGTTGACCTGGAATCTTCTAATTGCCTTTTTGAGAGAACTGTTATGTCTAGTAACTGTGGCTCGCCGTGAATAATCCTGTTTCAAACAGCTATGCCAGAGACAATCTTACTTCAGCTTCAAATAGACTTGATGATGGGAGAAAATATGGTGCCTTCTGGTGTGTGTGTGTGTATTTATGATATTTTTTTTGGAGGAAAAAAAACATTCCAAAAAATAGATGCTACTCTTGAAGCAATAGTGTCTTTTTTGAAATTGATGGGAGAAATGTGATCTGATAATACCTGAAAATTGGCTGAGAATAGGAAGAATACTTATGGTAGCAATAGCGATAACAGTTATTATTTTATTATTTTTATTATTATTTATTGGATTTGTATGCCGCCCCTCCCCGCAGACTTGGGGCGGCTAACAACAGTGGTAAAACAACATGAACAATCCAATTAATAAAAACAACTAAAAAACCCTTATAAAAAAAACCAAACATACACACAAACATACCATGCATAACTTGTAATAGCCTAGGGGGAAAGGATAACTTAACTCCCCCATGCCTGGCGACAAAGGTGGGTCTTAAGTAATTTGCGAAAGTTAGATCTATGTACCGCTTCACAGTGTTTTACAGCCCTCTCTAAGTGGTCAACATATGGCTCCCGACAATCTGGGTCCTCATTTTGCTGACCTAAGAAGGATGGAAGGCTGAGTCAACCTGATTCAGGATCAAACTCCTGCAATACTGCATTCTAACCACTGCAACATCGTGGCTCTCTTAGCAATATGGAAGTGGGGGTTTGGCTATAGATTATTATTGTCCAGATTCTTTCTTTCTTTCTTTCTTTCTTTCTTTCTTTCTTTCTTTCTTTCTTTCTTTCTTTCTTTCTTTCTTTCTTTCTTTCTTTCTTTCTCTTTCTTTCTTTCTTTCTTTCTTTCTTTCTTCCTTCCTTCCTTCCTTCCTTCCTCCTTCCCTCACAATCCCTCCCTCCCTTTATGTCAACTCATAAAACATTCCTGGCCTGTTCTTGAGTTGACGAGGACAAAGTGGAACAGCTGGGTCCTGTACCTGATGCATGGATGCACAAAAGGCAGAGGAGAGCAGTGAAAATCTATCAGGGCCCCATTTTCTGGCCTGTCTAGCCTTCCATCTCCATAGTCAAGAGTGTTGTGGCCTATCAGCAGCCGGAAGAATAGACTGGACAATCACTCGTCGGACATTGTATAGGTTCTCCTGCTTGAGCAGGGGGAAGGACTACAAGACTTCCAGGGTCCCTTCCAGCTCTATTCTAAATTCAAAATGCTATAAGGAAGAGGGAGGAAGGCAGATGAAGGAATATGGAAGCAATCAAAGGCATATTCCACACATACCTTCCTCAAGGTCGTAGTCTAACTTACCAGGTCAGTTGGAGAGGCATGTTGGAGGATGTTATTTATAACACACTCTGGGAGGAGGGAAAAAACAAGGTCATAGCTGGATATAAATTACACAGGGCAGAGTTGACTCCACTTGGGTATGTACTGACATGTTGCTCCTAATAAATAACTAGATTTCTTTTGAAACTTGGCTCAAGGCTGATGAATTAATTAGGGCATCCATCAGACCTTGGCATCCTCCCTCCCTCACAGATTAATCCACATAACTGGAAATTCCTCAATTTACCTACTTACTTACTTACTTACTTATTTTTTCTATGCCACCCTTCTCAACTGATTCAGGATGGCTTACAACAGAATAAATACTGTACAAATACAAAACGCGGAAGAAATCTAATATAAAAATTTAAAAAAATCTAAACCCCCATTTTTCCCCCTAAAAACACAATAATCCACATTCATTCAACTAGATTTAACCATTAATGACATCGGCCGGAGTTAGTTCTTGACATTCACAACCTGCTGGCAAAGATGGATCTTCAGGGCCTTATAAAAGGCCAGGAGGGTGGAGCGGCATGAATCTCTGGTGCGAGTTTGCTCCAAGGGGCCGGAGCCACCACAGAGAAGGCTCTTCCCCTAGTCCCTTCCAGACGACATTGCCTGGCCTGAGGACCTGGAGAAGGCTGACCCTGTGGGACCTGACTGGTCGATGGAATACATGAGGATTGTCTCTCAAGTACAATAAAAGAGACAAACGTTTACCTTTCTTACATTATTTCTTTCCAAATAACTGAACTGCAAACTAGCAGATAAACAATTGGGACTTCCAGATTTGTTATACTCTGGCTCATATATATATACTTGCTCAGCGGGAATGGTTGAGTTGATATATGTGTAAAAATGAACCCTGCAAACTTGAAATAACTTTGAGGACTAGAAAAGAAAAGAGATGATAATTTTCCAGTTCCCATCTCCCCATTTTCACTCCCTGCTCTCTATATCCTTTGAATCCTGCCAGTGGATAGCAGCTTTTTGCTCACTAATTATGTTATTTAATAACTCTACATCCCAGTATTTGTTGTTGTTGTTTTAATTCAGTGTTTGCATATAGTTGCTAATTTGCAAGAGTTTCTTGGCAGCTTCACAAAACAAATAAATAATTAAAGGCATAACATAAAGCAAATACTTTATTAAACCCATTTAAAATATAAAAGATTAGCATACATATTACTTAAACATTGTGACGCAAAGTTACGCAAAGGAAGGATTCTTTCAGTCAGTTGAGCAATCTAAGTTACAAATATATATATACATACATATACATATACATACACACACACACACACACACACACACACACACATATATGTTTTCGTAGATTTTCACAGGTACAGGTATGACGGTCTTGGTATATTCGGGTTTCTTCCCGTGTAGGATTTGGAAATTTCTGGCGACGTTTCGACGAGGTCCCACTCGTCATCTTCAGGCTGGGGTTTCTGTCCTTGTTCTAGGGCGAGCACAGCGAGACCTGAGCTGCCTTCCTTCTATAAATACTGGTGGCTGGGTGTGGTTTGATGGCTCAGCAATTGCCTGCTGTGTAGAAACTTCCTGGTGAGTCAGTGGGGTAACACCTGGGGTCGTTGATGTAACTGAGGTATGCTGATTAGTTAATGGTTGTAGATTAGGCGTGATATCCTGAGTAGTTGGAGCTTGCAGGCTACTTGATTGTTTTGCAATGTGTGTTCTGAGTCTGATTTCAGTTTCTATGGCTGGGATAAGTTTGAGGGCTGGTTTCCAGATGTCTGGTAGGTGGGAGGTATCATCCCGCTTGTTCATATTTTGGGGGTGTCTTTCTATCTCGATGGCTTCCATGATTATTCTTTTGCTGTAGTGTTCTGTTTTGGAAATTAATTTAGTACTGTCAAAATCAATTTCATGTCCTGTAGTTTTGAAGTGTTGGAAAAGGGAGGAGGTTTTTTCTTTTTTCCTTAATGCATTCTTATGTTCTTCAACACGTGCATTTACTCTCCTGTTAGTTTGTCCAATATATGTGGCTGGGCAGATTTTACACGGTATTTGATAAACTCCCTGGTTTTCTAGCTGGATATTGTCTTTCAGTTTTCTTAGGATTTTGGCTATTTTTTTATCTGTACCAAAGGCTGTCTTGATGTTGTGTTTGCGGAGAATTTTGCTGATCTAGATAGCTAGATAGCTAGATAGCTAGACAGATAGACAAACAATGATGATAGATGATAGATGATAGATGATAGATGATAGATGATAGATGATAGATGATAGATGATAGATGATAGATGATAGATGATAGATGATAGATGATAGATGATAGATGATAGATGATAGATGATAGATGATAGATGATAGATGATAGATGATAGATGATAGATGATAGATGATAGATGATAGATGATAGATGATAGATAACTATGATTGACAGACAAACAGATATATAGACAGAGACAGACAGATGATAAAGATAGATGATAGATAGATATATGAGAGAGAGAGAAAGAGAGAGAAGAGAGAAAGAGAGATGGTAGACAAGTTGGCTATGGACTGATTGATGTAGCTTGGCCCATCTTGACAGTTCACAGAAGCAGTGAAGGCATAAGATCCTAATTTCAACTTAACCCTAATTGTCATCTTACTGAAAATATATAACGAGGAGGCTGTTCCAAAGGAAGGGGAGCATTAGAGCATTACTGAGAAGGTTCAACTAAGGGGTCTCTATAGGTGTCCATGCCTCAGCGGCCTAGCCTTGTTTCCCAGATCTTACCAGATGGTTAGAGTGAATTGGTGAATTAGTTTATTACATTAATTTACTATTAACTTGTATTAGAGTTGGATGGGGCCTTGTAGATCATCTAGTCCTAATGAAGGCAGAGCTATCAAGGCTCTGAGTCATGTGAAACTTTCAAGGTGTGGATTAGAACTATGAATTGCATCCTGGATTACCGTATTTATTTAGCTGAACTATTTCACTTTGGCTCCCTTGTTTTATTTATTTATTTATTTATTTTGTCCAATACAAACTGAAAGTTAAGGAGAATAAAAACGTGTAATAGTAAATATCAGGAAGGGATAGAAGAAGAGATATGAGAATAGAATACATCAATGAAGAGTAGAGGAAGGATATTGTTGTGGTTCAGCCTGGGACCCCTCCGGGAATGGCTGATTTGCTGTCGGTGTCCGGCTCAGAGGCTGAGGACCAGGAGGGGCAGACTGATGAAGAAGCTGAATCCCAGGCTGAAGATGAAGGACAGCCAGAGTTCCACCAGGGGGAGCTCTCCCCAGCAAGCAGCCTGGATTCCCTGGGGGAAGATGCTAGTGACTTCATAGATATGCGACAGAGGAGAGCTAACGAGAGAAGAACGCAATTGGCCAGATATTTCCAGCATTAGGGGTCGCAGCTGGGTTTGGGTGTGGTGCTTGGGAAAGGATAAAAGGCGGCCCCACCCTTCCTGGCTTGTGGAGTTTTATCTTGGAGATTCGTGAGACCTGTTTGTGAACTTTGGTGGCTACAATCCTGGTTTGTGCCTTGGACTCTTGAAACCTTGGGGGGGTGTGCCAGCAAGAAGCTTTTGGAATTGACTGGACATCAGGACCCTGTTGTAAAGTATTGTAACCTGTCTGCTGTGAAGACAGGTTTTCCTTTGTGCTTATTTTTTCCTGCTATAAATTACTTTTGGATTTTACCAGAGTGTCTGGCTGTTTTTCAGTGGGTGTGGAGGTCTGGGAAAACCCAGACAGAACAGAATAAAACTCCACCAACCACCAGACACCTGGTGCTCATTTTGGAGGGGTGGTTTGGTTGTTTTGTTCCTTGCTCTTTGCTGCTGGTTCCTGGTTGGACATCTTTTGTTTTTCGGCTTCCTGTTCTTGCCTGTCACCATGGATGTTGCTGCAGCTGACATGCAGGCTGTCTTTGCAGAGTTGCGAGGGGACATTGCTCACTTGACTCAGACAGTCTTGTTCTTACAACGTCAAGTGGAGGTTTTGTCCCAGGCGGCCCCACCCCAGGCGGCACCTGTGGTACCACCTCCAGCACCTGTGCCCAGAAGGAAATGTTTTGTGGCGATGCCGGAAAAGTTCTGGGGGGACCGGCGGCTGTTTTCTGCGTTCCAGAGCCAGGTGCAGCTTTTTATCAACGCGCAGATGGTGCACTTCCCAGGGGATGACCACAAGGTGGCGTTTCTGTGCAGTTTATTGGCTGGCCCTGCAGCGTCGTGGGTGGCACCGTACCTGACCCGGGATGATCCGCTACTCCAGGACTACAATGCTTTTTGTGACTTGCTGCGTCACCAATTTGCGGACCCGGTGCAGGAACAAACGGCCACGCGGGCGCTGAAGCAATTACGCCAGGGTTCGCGCCCCCTGGTGGACTATATGGCTGACTTTAGGTCTCTGGCCGGGCACGTTCAGTGGAATGAGGCTGCCCTGATCGAGGCCTTTCAAGATGGACTATCCGACACGATGTTGGACGCCTTAGTGCATGAGGTGATGCCCGGCACGTTGGACGGTTTGGAGCGGCATTGCTTGGCAATAGAGGCCAGGCTGTTGGCCAGGGAAGTCCGTCGAGCGGGACGGTCCAACCCCCGTGCGTCAGGCGTCCCGCCGACACCTGTTTCGCGGCGGGGGTTGCCAACCGTAAGCACCACGGCTCCGGTCCCTGCGCCCCGACGTTTTTCACCAGCGCTGCCTCCACGCTTGATGGATCGTGTTGCTGCCGGAGAGCCGATGGACGTAAGTTACGCCCGACCCCGACAGACCCCGGAGGAACGAGGGCGTCGGCGGGCAGCTGGGTTGTGCTTCTATTGTGGGGCCCCGGGACATTTTGCTGTTGTTTGTCCCCACAAGAGGCGGAGCACCGTGGCTGCCGTCGTTCCTGTACGCTACAGCCCTCCCGTGCTTCCCATGGCGTCCCCTGTGCAGTTACAGGAGACAACCCCTGGTGTCCCCGTTCCTGCCCTGAACTCTCCGATGGCGGGGCCTTCGTCTGGATGTCCCCCGTCGCCGGAACGATCGGGAAACGAGGGGGGCCCGGCTTGGTGGCAACACTAGGTCGGGCGGGGATCCCATTTTCGTCTGACTCCACGACTCCCGAATTCGGACCGTCTCGACATTTGACGCTTGCGGTGACCTTGCATATCGCGCAACGGACTCGGACTTACCCCGCGTTGGCCCTCGTGGATTCGGGGGCGACGACAAACTTCTTAGACGAAGCCTTTGCCCAACGTCATTCCTTGCCCCTTTGTCCTGTTACCCCGCCATTAACTGTGGAGACTATCGATGGGCGGGTTTTGTTGGCTGGTCCCATCCGTTTCCAGACCCTGCCGGTGCGGATGTGCATCGGAACTCATGAGGAGGCCCTACAGTTTTATGTTACCAAGGGGCTTCATTTTCCCCTCGTGTTGGGGTTGTCATGGCTGCGTGCACATGATCCACAGGTGGTGTGGTCTCAGAACTTGGTCACCTTCTCCAGTTTGCAGTGCGTGGACCATCACCGACATGTGTGCGCAGCCCAAGGCCCAGTAGTTCCCGTGATTCAATTACCCCGTTGCCTCGAGGAATTCGCCGATGTGTTCAACGAAAAGGAGGCGGATCGGCTACCACCACATCGGACGTATGACTGTGCCATTGACCTGCTTCCTGACGCCAAGCTCCCGGCTGGTCGTTTGTATTCCATGTCCGAGCCGGAGCTTGTGGCGCTCAAGGAGTTTGTGGAAAAGAATCTGGCCAAGGGATTTATTCGGCCATCCAAGTCCCCTTTGTCTGCCCCTGTTTTGTTCGTGAAAAAGAAAACAGGCGATCTTCGCCTCTGCTGTGACTATCGCCGCCTTAACGCCATCACAGTGCGGAATAGGTACCCCTTGCCCTTGATCCCTGAACTCATGGACCGGTTGCGGACGGCAACGGTATTCACCAAAATCGATTTGCGCAGTGCGTATAATTTGGTCCGGATGCGGGCCGGGGATGAGTGGAAGACAGCGTTTGGCACGCGTTACGGCCACTTTGAATATACAGTGATGCCATTTGGCCTCACCAACGCCCCGGCCGTGTTTCAACATCTGATGAACGACGTGTTCCGGGACATGTTGGACCATTTTGTGGTGATTTACCTTGATGACATTTTAGTGTATTCCCCGAACCATGCCTTGCATTTGACCCATTTGCGCCGGGTCCTGCTCCGGTTGCGGGAGCAGCAGTTGTATGCCAAGCTGGAGAAGTGCCAATTCTTCCAGACTACCGTCGAATTCCTGGGGCACATTTTATCTCCAGGTGGCATTTCCATGGACCCGAACAAAGTGGCCGCACTTCAGTCTTGGCAACCTCCACGATGGGTGAAAGACGTACAACGTCTTTTGGGGTTTGCAAACTACTATCGGGCTTTTGTTCCAGGGTATGCCACGTTAACCACGCCCTTGACTCGGTTGTTACAGAAACAAGTCCCATTTGGTTGGGGGGAGGCGGAACAGCGGGCTTTTGATGCCCTGAAAGCGGCGTTCATGGCGGAACCGCTTCTGCGCCATCCTGATCCCGCTCAGCCGTTTGTGTTAGAAACCGACGCTTCAGATGTAGCGGTTGGCGCAGTGCTTCTCCAAGCCCAGCGGCCCGGTGACATGTTGTTTCCGTGTGCCTACTTCTCCCGGAAGCTGTCTCCCTCGGAAAGGAACTATACTATTTGGGAGAAGGAACTTTTAGCGGTGAAGGCCGCCTTTGAGCATTGGCGGCATTACCTGGAGGGGGCCCGTCATCAAATCGAGGTACGGACGGATCATCGGAACCTTGAGTATTTGCAGACGGCCCGGAAATTAAACCAGAGACAGATTCGCTGGTCTTTCTTTTTCGCGCGGTTCAATTTCCGCATCAGGTACACTCCCAGTGCCCAGAACCCCCGAGCGGATGCCTTGTCGCGCAAGCCAGAATACACGCACCCGAAAGAGCTGGCTCCTCTGCAGACAGTGTTACCCCCTGCAGCGTTGGCTGCCACTCAGGACCCAGTGGACTTGCGTCACCGTTTACGGGAGGCGCAGCGTGGGGATGGGTTTGTAGCGCAGAGAGTGCGGGAGTTAACACCCAATTCCCCATGGACGTTTCAAGACGGGCTGCTTCGGTACCGGGGGCAGCTGTATGTTCCCGCCAGCCCAGTGAGAGGGTTGATTATGACCCAGTGTCATGACTGTCCAGTGGCGGGGCATTTTGGGCTGTTTAAAACATTGGAGCTAGTCTCTCGGACATTTTGGTGGCCACGCCTTCAAGATGATGTGCGTTCCTATGTGGCCACCTGTGTCCAGTGTCGTACGGCCAAGGGGGTGACTGGAGCCCCACCGGGATTACTGCGACCTTTACCCACGCCTGAGAGACCCTGGGGTGCCGTGTCCATTGACTTTGTCACTCATTTGCCTGCCTCTGCTCGCTTCACGGTAGTCATGGTGGTGATGGACATGCTCACCAAGATGGTGCATTTTGTCCCTTGCACTAGGGTGCCCACTGCCCAACTCACGGCTCAAATGTTTATTAGTCACGTGTTTCGGTTACATGGGCTTCCGGATCGAGTGGTCTCTGATAGGGGCACACAGTTCACAGCCCGGTTTTGGCGGGAATTGATGTCGGCCCTGAATGTGTCCGTGTGCCTCGCCTCGACGCAGCACCCCCAGACCGATGGCGGTACAGAAAAAGTGATCGGGATCTTGGAACAATACCTGCGGTGTGTCGTGGCGGATCGCCAGACGGATTGGTCCCGGTTTATCCCTGTCGCGGAGTTCGCGTTCAACAATTCCCGTCACTCATCGACCCGGCTCACGCCCTTTTTCGCAAACTATGGATTTCACCCTCGCTTCTTTCCCTTGACCCTCCTAGATTCCCCGGTGCCTGCTGCTGAGGACTTTCTCTCAGAGCTGCAGGCGGTTCACGAGATGGTGAAGAGATACCTGAATAAAGCCAAGGAGGACTACAAGAGGGTGGCTGATCGCTCCAGGCGGGATGTGCCCCCCTTGGTGGTGGGGGATCAGGTGTGGTTGTCCACAAAATATGTAGCCTCTGAACTACCCCGGCACAAACTAGATCCCCGGTTTCTGGGTCCTTTTCCCGTTGAGCGGGTGATTAATCCGGTAGCTTACCGGCTCACCCTGCCGGACAATTTGCGGGTTCACCCTGTGTTTCACCGTTCGCTGCTAGTCCCTGTCCCTCCCGATTGTCCGCTCCGTCCCAATGTTCCCGTGTTTCCTGCCCCGTGTGTTCGTGATCACCTCCCTGAAGCTATGGTACATGACATTGTGGATTCCCGTTGGGTGGATGGGTGTTTCCAGTACAAGGTGCAATGGGTAGAGGGGGATCCGGATGATTGCTCCTGGGTGGAAGCGGCGTTGTTGGACGCTCCCGATCTTCTTCGGGCTTTTCACGCCCAGTTCCCTCAGAAACCGCGTCCTCTCCGCTGGCAGGTGGGGAGGGGCCTTCTGCGGGGGGATGGTGTTGTGGTTCAGCCTGGGACCCCTCCGGGAATGGCTGATTTGCTGTCGGTGTCCGGCTCAGAGGCTGAGGACCAGGAGGGGCAGACTGATGAAGAAGCTGAATCCCAGGCTGAAGATGAAGGACAGCCAGAGTTCCACCAGGGGGAGCTCTCCCCAGCAAGCAGCCTGGATTCCCTGGGGGAAGATGCTAGTGACTTCATAGATATGCGACAGAGGAGAGCTAACGAGAGAAGAACGCAATTGGCCAGATATTTCCAGCATTAGGGGTCGCAGCTGGGTTTGGGTGTGGTGCTTGGGAAAGGATAAAAGGCGGTCCCACCCTTCCTGGCTTGTGGAGTTTTATCTTGGAGATTCGTGAGACCTGTTTGTGAACTTTGGTGGCTACAATCCTGGTTTGTGCCTTGGACTCTTGAAACCTTGGGGGGGGGGTGCCAGCAAGAAGCTTTTGGAATTGACTGGACATCAGGACCCTGTTGTAAAGTATTGTAACCTGTCTGCTGTGAAGACAGGTTTTCCTTTGTGCTTATTTTTTCCTGCTATAAATTACTTTTGGATTTTACCAGAGTGTCTGGCTGTTTTTCAGTGGGTGTGGAGGTCTGGGAAAACCCAGACAGAACAGATATATGGATGGGAGAAAAGATATATAAAATATAGGAGAGACAATTGGACAGGGGACGGAAGGCACACTAGTGCACTTATACTCGCCCCTTATTGACCTCTAAGGAATCTGGAGAAGTCAACCGTGGAAAGTCTAAGGGAAAAATGTTGGGGGTTGACATCACGGAGTCTGGTAAGGAGTTCCACGCTTCAACAATTCGATTGCTAAAGTCATATTTTTTACAGTCAAGTTTGGAACAGTTGATACTAAGTTTGGACCTGTTGCGTGCTCTTGTGTTATTGCAGTTGAAGCTGAAAAAGTTGTTGACAGGCAGGATGTTGCAGCATATGATCTTGCGGACAATACTTAGATCATGTTTAAGGCGTCGTAGTTCTAATCTTTCTAGACCCAGGATTGTAAGTCTATTTTCGTAGGGGATTCTGTTTCGAGTGGTGGAGTGAAGGGCTCTTCTGGTGAGGTATCGTTGGACCTTTTCTAGGGTGTTGAATAGACATTGTCCGAAATTCGGTGTGGGTTCCAGACAGGTGAGCTGTATTCTGGAGTCATCTAATCAGCAATTCTTTAAAAAAGAAACTGCTACAGGACTGTGATCCTAATAAGAACCGTCCCTTAATTTACAGCCCCGAAAGGAAATGTGTACTCATCAGGTTTCGATGGATGAATACAGAAGCAACTTCATAAGAAATTGTGCCTTAAGGTTTATTTGCAGGGACACTGAATGGCTGGCAAGCTGTAAATCCCAAAAGTTCAAGAGAACAACAGGCTTAGAAAAGAAAGCTGCTTAAAGCACCTTGACCAGACCGCAGCCTTGATTTATTCCAGTAGTTTTCCTTGCCATTGTCCTCTTTCGTTACAGTTAGATACATACCTTTCCTTCTCAAACCTGCTGTTGTTCCTGCTGATAATTCCAAAATTATGTTTGCAAAGATTTTCCCCGCTCCCTTAAGTAACCCATTAAAATCTAGTTCAAGGATAAATGCAGACAATTCCTGCTTTTAACTTGGCTTTGATCTTGCTATACCCACAAGATTGCCAAGCCAAAATCAATAGCAAAAGCAGAAAACTTGTAGCATGGGTGGAACTCATGCCTGGATGGTTTTTGCTTTCTCCTTTGGGCACTGAGAGCACATTCCAGCTGCAATAACTACAGGGTTTATCTCTGCTTAGCGCACTGAAGAAAAAAGGAGCTCAGTTTGAAGAGAGGCCTTTGCTCTGCTTATTAACATAGCGTTTTTACACTCCATCAAAGCAAGCAGGAAAACGGACCGCTATCCTCACGCGTTCCAAGGAAATGAATGAGGTTGAATGATACAACAGGGAGCAATTTTCTTTTTCTTGACAACTACTATTTTGCAACTTTTGCATAACTCATAACAAATGTGATAGATTTGAGAGTGATTTTCTTTGACCCTGACCTGGGTGCCCACTGCAACAGCATCGCCAAGAAGGCTTCAAGAGTTGTTAATCTAATTCTATGTAGCTTCTGCTGTGGCGATCTCACACTACTTACCAGAGCTTACAAAACTTTTGCCAGACCCATCCTTGAATACAGCTCATCTGTTTGGAACGCATATCATATCTTGGACATTAACACCCTTGAAAATGTTCAAAGATACTTCACAAGAAGAACCCTTCATTCCTCTACTCGAAACAGAATACCATATGAAACTAGACTTACTATCCTGGGTCTTGAAAGCTTACAACTGTGACACCTTAAACATGATCTAAGTATTGCCCACAAGATCATATGCTGCAATGTCCTGCCTGTCAACGACTATTTCAGCTTCAACCACAACAACACAAGAGCACACAACAGATTCAAGCTTAATATTAACTGCTCCAAATTGGACTGTAAAAAAATAAGACTTTAGTAATCGAGTTGTCGAAGCTTGGAACTCATTTCCAGATTCCGTAGTATCTTCCACTAACCCCCAACATTTTACCATTAGACTAAACACAGTTGACCATTCCAGATTCCTAAGTGGTCAGTAAGGGGCATGCATAATCACATTAGAGTGCCTTCCGTGCCCTGTCCTATTGTCTCCCCTATATCTCATATATCGTATCTACTATTCTTCTATTCTATTCTTCTTAGACTTTTCTTATAATATTCTTCTATTCTCTTATTGATATATTGTATTCCTATATTTTCACTTCTATTCTTTCTCTAATATATGTTACTCAAGTATATCCTCTATAACCTTCATTGTGTATTTTTGTGCATTGGACAAAATAAATAAATAAATAAAATAAATAAAAATCTTCATAAATGACTTAGATGCAGGAATAGAAGAGGAATCAAATTTGTAGATGACACTAAGCTGGCAGGAATAGCTATTGACTATAGTCAACAACAGCAGTTGTTTCTAAAACCCTTTCCTACAGGTTCATGTGCTTCTGTGTGCGTGCAACATTTCTGAGCATGTGCAGAAGCGTCCCGGGTGGTGGGCGGAGCCTCCCACCATCACACAGAGAGCTTCATTTTAATGAATGATTGCTCCACTTGGGTAGCTCTATCAGGGCAAATCAAAACCATACTTGCCACAGATCTAGATGAATGACTCTTACCCCTTTCCATATTCTTTCCTTAGAGAGAAGGCTCATTTGAATTTTCCTTTGTTGAACCAGAAGCTGCCGGCAGTCCTGAATACAAAGGAATGTGATGATTTTAATGCTTTCCTGGCAGTTTATTGTGTTATTTTTCTCCAAAATTGTTTTGGAAGCATAGGATAGTTATTTTGGAAAGTGTTCCGCCCATTTCTTTTTCTTTTCAAATTGCTCATCATATACTAGCATTTAATTCAATGTTATTTGAGACATTTTCCAATTTGGGTAGGAACAAGAGTTATAGTCCTACCCAATTTGAGCTATGGCTTCAACCTCTACTGCCATAGATTTCTTTCCAATATGTTTGTTGCTTGTTTATTTATATCTGGTTTTTGTTATTTTTATGAACAACTCAAGGTGACGAACATATTGAATGGTCTTAGTCCTCCTATTTTACTCAGAAAAACAACCCAGTGAAATGACATGGGCTGAGAGAGAGTGATTGGCCCAAAGTTGCCCAGTTGGCTTTCATGCCTAAGGCAGACCTAGAACCTCAGATTTATATCAAACTATTTACTACGTCTGCACTACTATTACTACTAGTCTTTTCTTATCATTCCTATTGTCCATTTCCTCCCATTTATGACTATATGACTCTAACTTGTTGCTTGTATCCTAAGATTTGTATTAATATTGATTGTTTCCTCATTGCTTATTTGACCCGTATGACAATCATTAAGTGTTGTACCAAATGACTCTTTTTTAAATTTCTTTATTGTTTTCAAAAATATTTATCACATGTTTTGTTTAAGTTTTACAGATCTTATTCCATCTCTATTACCTTTTGTATATATCTTCCATTTCTCGATATCACTTATTTAATAGTATACATTCAATTATATATATCATTGGTATAATACATATTTAATCAATTATATATATCATTGGTATAATACATACTTAAAATAACAGGAAAGAGGGAAAATGTTTATTCTTCATTTCTATTGATATTCATAAGGTATTTACTACTTTTTCTATATATACTGTTACTTTGTATTGTAATATTTCTAGTTTTTCTTTTGAATCCATTCATGCCATTTGTACCCTGATTGTGCCAAATGATTTTTGACAAATGTATCTTTTCTTTTATGTACACTGAGAGCATATGCACCAAAGACAAATTCTTTGGGTGTCCAATCACACTTGGCCAATATAGAATTCAGTTCTGTTCTGTTCTGTTGTATTCCAATGTCTAACAGATTACAGAATAACAGAGTTGGAAAAGGCCTTATAGGTTATCTCGTCCAATCCCCCATCCAAACTGTTATGCCGGGCGTCACATTACAAGCCCCAATTAAGTCTGAAGTGTAAATTCAAACACACACTCTCTTGTAAAGTAAACAAAGGCAGTTTATCACAAAGAAAAAATACTGTCCAAATGCACTTTTATCAGCCAAAGTGCTCTCCCACAAACCACAAACTTTGAATGCTGTGATAAGCCAAAACAAAAGCAAAGCAGATAAAAGGCAGCTGTGAAGACGTCACAGCCACACCCCCCCCCCCTTCAAGAGTCCTCATGCTGCACTTAACTGTAAAAGTGTTTAAAAAAAGTCCTTGTAAATCCGGAAGCAAGCCACAGTTCTCTCTCACCAAACAGATAATTTCCCATGCAGGATCCCAACCACACTGACAATTTATCAGGAGCCCTATTAGCCTAATTGCCCCAGCCACAGGTGTTCTCCCTTATTTTCTATAATACTTGCACAGTTGTTCCTTCCTTTTCACAAACCTGCGCCTGCAAGCATCTATGAATCCTTCTTCTTCTGATTCTAATGACGATGATGATGATGACTCACTAATGGGGTAAGTAGCTAATGGGCTGCCTGTAATTACCTCCTTATCCATTGCTGCTTCATTCCCAGAAACTTTACTGTCCAAAGCTGTTGGCAGTAAAACTGGCCTCTGATGACGTGAGGATTCTCCCAAACCAACCCCCACAGTCCTCAAAACAGGAGCTGGCCCAGAGCCAACCACAACACAAACAGGAGATCCTATACCATTTCTGACAGATGGCAATCCAGTTTCTTCTTGAAATCTTCCAGTAATGAAGTTCTCACAACTCCTGAATGCAAGCTGTTGCATTGGTTGATTGCTCTAACTGTCAGAAAAATCCTCCTTATTTCTACCTTGAATCTCTCCTTGAGATTTCAGTTTCCATCCATTATTCCTTGTCTGGCCTCTGGGTGCTTTGAAAAATAGCTTGACCCCTTCCCCTCTGTGGGAAATTTTGGAACTCTGTTCAGATATTGTAACACTGCTAGCATGTTTATCCTGGTCCGTCTCTAGCTGGTGCCTTAACTGCTAGATCAAATTGACTCAAATATAAATGTGTTCTTTGGGTCACTGTACTGCTATTTTCAAAGTTAGAGGAGTTCAGCAATGAATGAATGGCTGCACAAGTTGATGGGGTTAGCAGAGATGGACTGCTTTGATCAAGGAAAAACAAATACTTTTGTTTCTACCTGAGAACCACTTCTGAATTAAAAAAAAAAATAGTCGTGTTAAAATGTTCATTTTTATTAGAACAATCCTGCCCATTAGTTATAACTGAAGATTCTTCCATTTTTCTAAATCTTTCTCAATTTGTTTTTAAAGTTTTAAATAATTATCTTCTTTAAGTGTTGCACAACTTGCTGTGAGTTGGAACCCTAAGTATCTGTTTTTTTTCATTATCAGCTAAATTATTCTTTTCAGTCTTTGGAGAGGGGCGGCATACAAATCTAATAAATTATTTTTGTTGTTGTTGTTGTTGTTGTTGTTATTATTATTATTATTATTATTATTATTAAGTCATATTTTTAACTAACATTTTTATTTTTTCTCTATTAATTTTTAATCCAGCCACCTCTCCATATTCTCCAATTTGTCTAATTAGCTCTGTTCCTGACTTTGGGGAGGTCTTCCAATATGAAGACTGAGTCATCTGCAAATGCTTGTAACTTATATTCCTCCTGGAAACCACTTCTGGCCTTTGTGCTTGAGGTGAAAAAAAAAATGAGACTTTGATTTTGGGCTTTACCGATTAAATAGATTTGTTGTTATAGAAATGGCTGGTTTCAAGTACAGTATTCCCTCGCTTTTCATGGGGGATGCGTTCCGAGACCGCCCGCGAAAGTTGAATTTCCGCGAAGTAGAGATGCAGAAGTAAATACACTATTTTTGGCTATGAACAGTATCACAAACCTTCCCTTAACACTTTAAACCCCTAAATTGCAATTTTCCATTCCCTTAGCAACCATTTAGATTATTACTCACCATGTTTATTTATTAAAGTTTATTAAAAAAAATATTTATTAAAAGCAGACGAAGGTTTGGCAATGACATATGACGTCATCGTGTGGGAAAAAACGTGGTATAGGGAAAAAACCCGCAAAGTATTTTTTAATTAATATTTTTGAAAAACTGTGGTATAGACTTTTCGCAAAGTTCGAACCCGCAAAAATCGACGGAACACTGTACTTCTAATTATTTTTTCCTATCGCAACATGTTTAGCCTGTGCTAAAAGTGAGTACAGGAAAAAGGACTAGATATGTTTACCACCTTGAATTATTTACAAAAATAATAAAAAGCAGAAATATTCAGGAGACTTCATTTGGAATGAGAGTGTTAATTACACATATTGATGGTAACGATGGTGATGAAGATGAATGATGATGACAACAACAACTTAGGAGTAGAAACTGCCTTTGCTTCTATTTTAGAAATATAATTTTAGTGCCATTCATCTTCCCAACTTATATTTCTTCCTGGATACATTAGTCTAAGTAGTTTGCAAAAATGGATTATATAAGGCAGGGTACATTTACAAAAAGGTACATATATTAACTAAAATTGCTCATAACAATGCATGCATTAAGACAAATGGTCCTGAAAAGGTGTGTGTATTTTTCATGCATCATTATTTTTACAAGCCGATTGGCAAAGGCATGAGATGAACTTCAGATTGACAGAATGAGAAACTGAGTCAAACTGAACTTGTCAGATTCTGGCTTGTCTCCATCACTCACTTGAGATATTAGGAGTCAAGCTGTGCTTCCCTCCTAATGCCTAATTGCCAGCATCTCTAATAGAAGTGGAGCATATTATGGGGTTAGTGACAATATGGTATATTTCCAGGGTTTGGGCCAAATTGCATCGCTAATGATTCACTAAAGGCCAGGCAATTAGTGTTGTGTTCAAAAAGGACATGTACGGCTTCATGCTTGACTTAAATTGGGGTATTGTTAGGAAGAGTTACTCATGTATTTCTGCAGTACTACTGCTTAAGTGCTAATGCATACGTTTTCCGCTTGTATAGATCATTTTTAGTGGCAAATTAAAGATTTGGTTACAATTGTGAAAAAGCTTAAAGTATGCGGAACATCCAGGTCTCCAGGGCTTTCTAGCATAGCATCAAAATACCTTTTAATGCTCACATACCCCTGATGGTGAGCCTGTGGCATGCATGTCATGGGTGGCACATGGAGCCATGTCACAGGGCACGCAAGACATTGCCCTATTTATTAATTGGATTTGTATGCCACCCCTCTCCAAGGACTTGGGGTGGCTCACAACATATATCAAAACAGTAGTACTGTACATCTAATCCAATTAATATAATTAAAAAACCCTTAAAAATCCTAAAATAATAGAAACATAGAAACATAGAAGTCTGACGGCAGAAAAAGACCTCATGGTCCATCTAGTCTGTCCTTATACTATTTTCTGTATTTTATCTTAGGATGGATATATGTTTATCCCAGGCATGTTTAAATTCAGTTACTGTGGATTTATCTACCACTCTGCTGGAAGTTTGTTCCAAGGATCTACTACTCTTTTAGTAAAATAATATTTTTTCATGTTGTTTTTTATCTTTCCCCCAACTAACTTCAGATTGTGTCCCCTTGTTCTTGTGTTCACTTTCTTATTAAAAACAGTTCTCTCCTGGACCTTATTTAACCCTTTAACATATTTAAATGTTTCGATCATGTCCCCCCTTTTCCTTCTGTCCTCCAGACTATACAGGTTGAGTTCATTAAGACCTTCCACCAAACTCCTTAAGGACCACTCTTTTACTGTCAAAAAAGACAATGAGCATTGTTTTCACTTTTGATTGCTCATTCTTGCCTTTTGGGGCTTGGGGGACTGATCAGTGTGCCACTCAAAGCTTTGGCACTTTGTTTCTGGGTCGTATTCAAAAACCCAGGTTTCATCACCAGTGATGACATTGTCCAAATAATCAGGTTCAATTTCAGTTTAGCACAAAACTTAATCATGTAACATTGCTCAATCGTCGATTCCAATTTTTTTTGTGACACGGTCGGCGCGCAGAGTTTTACAATAACTGACGTCCTGTCACTTCCACAGCCTGG